>NC_039264.1:33549468-33652663 GCF_003368295.1 Carassius auratus
TTATTATTCTGTTTTACTTTCTATTTAGTTTTGTGTCTGTTGTTAATGTACATATATCCAGTATATAGTCTTTGTTCTGTGGATGGAGTCTCTCCTTCATCAAATCAACTAAACATTTTCACAAGTTAACAGCATTGTGTCTTTCACTCTCCTCTAAATACTCAAACACATTTACTCTTTTTAACACTTTTATATTTTCATGTAAATATAACGCCACATACAGTTAAAAACAAATGAAAAGTTTACTCGTCTGTTTTAAGTATTATTAAACGGTTTTAAATATAGGCTAACTTGTAGACATGAAACTTAAAGCATAAATAGCTCATGCACAATAACAGAAATGTTCCCATTATATATACAGCAGGTAAAAGAAGTTAGCATTTTTATTTTTGTATTTATTTTATTTGTATTTTTCTCAGTTAATATATTTCTAAAGGTGCTGTACTTTCTTAATTGCGCCGCATGAGTAGTTGTTGGTCAGAGATGTTTTGGAGCAGAAGATCTGCAGGATTCTGGAGGTTCATCATGTGGAAAGTTGATAGTTAGGTAAAGTGCTTCTGTCGTTCTCTAACATTCAGATCTGTAAAGTAAGGTGGAAAGGAGACAGCTCTGATACAGAGTCATTCTAGTGTTGGACCTCCACATATTGTTCAGTGTTATAAAGCTGTTTCTGCTCTTGCTAATGCATCTCTTGATGTCATTGTCTGTCCTCCATCATGTCTAATGATGAAGCCCAGGTCTACAAACTCCTCATTTCTACAGAGGTCTGCTCCTGTACTTTAATTGCTGAGGGGTTTGAGGTGTTCAGTGTTATCATCTCTGTTTTCTGCTTGTTGATCTTGGAGTCTAGTTGTCTGAGTCCAGATGTTTTCTCTGGTGAGGGTGTAAGAACAACAGCTAATCATCAGTGAAGTCAAGATCTTCTCTGGATAATGCTCGACTTAAACAGACAAACACTACATGAGTCAACTGTCAGCTTTCCTCACAACGGAGAGCTCAGACTCAGATGTTAATAAAATAATCTTATAATATTCATACACCTGACAGGTGAGTATCTAGAGTACAGTATGCACAGTGTGTAGTGTGTCATTTAGGATTTCATTTGGATAGAAATTAAATTCAAGCAATAGCCATTTAGTTTTATTAATGAATCTAAATTAAACCGTCAAATGGTCAGCAAATGAACTTAATGAACTTTGATGCTTGAGCAGCAAATCAGCATATTAGTATGATTTTTTTTTTTTTTTTCAGATGGCTAGCAGGACAAACAACTATGACTGGGACTGTCATACACATCGAAAATTTTAAGTCAAATTAACTTAATATTTTTTATTTCAATAAAATATATATTTTTAAGTGTCTGTTACCATAAACTGTAAACCCTAATAAGTTCACAGAACTCTTAAGTTTAAAAAATACATTTGATATTACATTTCTGTGCAGATAGATATAAGTCCAGTGTTCGAATTGAGGGGGAGCTGGGGGGGTCCGTGACCCCCCATAAGCATCAAGGGTCAATCCCCTGGTTTTTCATTAAAACTAAAATAGATACAATATTTGACATAGCCCTATTTTTTTTTTTTTTTATCAAGGTATTGCGCTGCCGCTCCCATAAAAAGCTCCTTCAAATTAGATGTGCGTCTGAAAATACGCTCAAGTGCGCCACACGCTGTTTTCTGAAGGAATGTACAGACTGCGGGAGCGACGTACTGCTACTGAATAAGTGTTTATCCTAGAATCGGACAGTCACTTTTATTATAATCTTGGTCTGTCAATAGTTGTTGTTTTTTTATCTTATGATGCTAGCTCACTATCAGATTGTTAGTTGTAATTAGCCATCTAACGTAATTCTGAGAAAAAAGGTAGCGTTGCATCCATTCTAAATTAAACAAATAATTTTAAATCTATAGCCATAACTGCTCATAAACAGTGTTAATTTAATTAAGGACATTATTACTGATGAAAATGTTAATCAGGTGAAGGCTTTTTTTGTATCAAAGATGACAAAGCAGGGTTGCTAATTCTCACAAATTGTGCGTGAGACACACATGCATTGATTATTACACCGAAGACAAACATGCAGATCAACCATTTTTGTTATGAATTGTATCCTATTTTCTGTTATTATGTATAGCCTAATAAAATTAGTGTAGTATTTAAGGTTAAATGGAGAAAAGGGTTTTAAATTCAATGCAAAGAGGCAAACGTGATCTACGTGCAGTTAAAAACTTTGCCTCCAGTTATTTAGTTAGGTTTGGAAAATTATTAATTTTCGTAAGGAATTGTGAAAGCTCACATTTGTCTCACTTCTTGATTTCGTTGATTATTTTCGGTTTACAATTCTAATGTTAATTTAGTATAACTGTGACATATGCATGTAATTTAATTTGAATATACATTAAATTAAATGTAGTTGTTTTATTGCTTTCTCTGTGTTCAATCCCAACATTTTTATTTCTTTTTTTCCCTCTTTCGTGCCTCAGATCAGAACACAGCTCATTCCCTTTGAAATTCTGTGATAAAATCTAAGTAATACATCTTAAATCACTAATAATTTACTATTGTTGAGACAATTTAATAAAACAAGTAAATACAAATCAAAAAGTGACACTATAGCCTACAGATGAACTCCACAACAAATAATAACACATGTAACTGATGAGGCTATGGATCCAGTGAAAATGAAAATATGAACTGATACAGTGCACAGTAGAAAAGTGATATGTTATATTAAAAAGTACATGTAGTTCAACTTAAAGTAAAGTGAATAATATGAAAAGCGAGTAGAACGCTACAATAACATATTCGATATAATAGATTTATAATAGTATAAAATTATTTGTATAATATGAATAATACCATAATAAATAACTGAACAACAATAGGTTAACAAAAGAAGAATATGTAATATCAAGGGTGGAATAATACAGAATAGACAAAATGAAGAATAAATTAATAGTAAATTAAAGAAATTAAAAAAAAATTAAATGTAATTTTAAAATACTATTTGTGTAATAATTATTAATCAAATTCAGACACAATACAAAAAAATTGTGGACATGAGTTCCAAATTGTGTTTAATTAATGAGCTCCTTAAGTATAATATATACATGTATAATATATACATGCACACACACACACACACACACACACACAAACACACATATATATATATATGTTCTATAATGCACATTACACACACTCATGCAGAAAACACACACATTTTGAAACTGTGATTTATTTTTCCCTGTGTGTTAACACATATATAAATGTCACATAAAATCTCAAAGTATAGTTATTTTTATCACAGACCAGAATATGAGATGCTCCCCTCAAAAACTTGATATTAATCAAAATTAATAATAATTATAACAACATCACAATCATGATATTGCAGCTGGACTCACTATGAGTTCCTGTGTTTTTCATTTCAAGGCTATCCCTTTACGTGCAAACATCGCCGACGGCCCCAGTTTATTATTGTTTCACTTTCACAGCACATTAAACATCACTGTTTTACTTCATCTGGACAAACTGTGCATCAATTGAAAGTTTAAAGACTCTAGCTTCGACATTGTTGCAGTGACAGATATTTAGTGATTTATGTCAGGAGTGCAAAATAATAAATCCGTATAATGCCACATTTTGAATAGAAATTCACCACTCACTCATATTCAGTCACGTCAGCAGTGGTTTATTTGTGTTCACATAGACTCACTGAACAGCGTCAATAAAGATTTATAGACAAAAGATGCATATCTGCGGAGATATATGGATATATTTACTGATGTTTACTTCATATTTCTTCAGACAGAATCGTCATTTCTATTCATTTTCCACGGATTTACGCGATCAGATTATAAACAGCCTCTGCCAGCGATCTGTGTATGTGTTTGCTGTGTTGTCAGCTCGTGCTGTGTGTGACTCAGACTCCGATTGGGCCTTCCCAACGTCAATCTTAGAGTGTCATATCTGGACACCGCCCCATCGTGTCACATGCTTCCTGCACACTTCCTGGTAGTTATCTGGCCAAAACAACACTGAACACTTGTGCAGCGATGAAAAAGGCTACAAATAATATATTTTTACAACAGTAAACGACCAAATTCCATCCCTGATCGCTAAAGGAAGTTATTATAAACACTCGATCGGGGTTTAAAGTGAGTTTTGAGTAAAAGTGTATTAATAATTTCATAAATTGTCAGATGTAGCTTGATGCTAACGTTAGCACCAATGCTACTAATAGCAGGTGCTTTTCTTCTTCATAATGCATTTTTGTCTCAATAATTCACGTAAGGTCGTAAGAAAATGTTTTGTTGTATTTTTATAGTAAGACTTTTGATAAATAAGGGCTAATGCAAAGAGAGACTGAAGTGAGATCGCTGCTTTGTTGCTTTGTAAAGCCTGAAAAACCACAATCAAGGCTAATAAAGGTGGAATAAAAACAAAAGAATAATGATAAAAGAATAATGCGGATAATGTGTCGTACCTGGCGGAGGTGTGAAAGACTCGTTTGGTGAGAACAATAGAATAATGAATCGGGCAGCTTTCAACAGTGAAACATACACAAAGAGCACAGGAATGTTTACATGTGAGATCTTACAGAGATGACAAGTGCCATAAATCAATCTGATTAACCTTCTCTAAAAACACAAATGACATGGCCTTAGAAAATATTTAATAAAATTCACAGTTTTACAGATTTGATTATGAAATTTTTTATGAAGTTTTGGAAGACTTGTGGCCTTAGCTACACTGTGTTTTCAAACTCATTTCCTACATCAACATTTTTTTAAATACATTTAAAACATATGTTTTTTATATTTTTATTTTTGTTTTAATGTTTGAGCTTATATATCTCTATTATCATAACAGTCTGAGTGATTCTGATTCCTGAACAGTAAACTTTAAAGTGTCAGCTTTGTGAACAAAGGTTGATTATGTATCTAGTCAGAAAGAATCATGAGCAGAAACCTTTTTATTTTGGGTATGTAATTTCGGTCTCCATGCCAAAAAAGGGGGGTTACTAGTAAGGGGTTTTAAATCATGTAGTTTTTGTGTAAAGACACACGCAGTACATTATCAGCATTAAACAGCCTGTGCAAAGCTTTTTAAATGCAGTCTATAGTATTAGAATATGAGCTGGTCATTGTGTCGACTCATTCAGGGCTGCTCTGGGTTTAGTACAAACACAACACTAGTCTAGGGAGGAATAGTCTCGTCTCTTGGAAATGCAGAGAACAGCTTTCGTCAGCTTTCCTTGTCCTGTTTGCAAATGGCTAAAAGGGAAGAAAAAAGAATACATAGAATCAGTTCACAGTTTTATGAAAAGCAATGAAATCCTTATAATCAAGTGATGATAAACTTAATCGGTAACACTTTTGAATAATGGTCCATTAGTTAATATTAGTTAACTACTTTAGTTAACATGATCTAAGCAAGAACAGTCCTTCTACAGCATTTATTCATCTTAGTTGATGTTCATTTCAACATTTACTAATGCATTATTTAAAACAAAAGTTGTGCTTGTTAACATTAGTTAATGCACTCTGAATTAGCATGAACTAACGATGAAAAACTGTATTTTCATCAACTAACATGAACAAAGATGAATAAATACAGTAATAAATGTATTGTTCATTGTTTGTTCATGTTCATTAATTAATTAATTAACATTAACTAAAGGACTAGTATTCTAAAGTGTAACCACTTAATCTTTGTAAATAACAGTAGTGAAATTAAAGAGAGAAGCTTTAGCTCCATCATTAATCTAGACAGTCAAAGGGCTCACTCTGTGTATTGTGCTCATAACACCATTTAGTTTATTATATAAACGGCAATATAAGTTAAAACGTAATAAGAATTCATTTAAACTTTGAATTCTTAAAGTCTCAGCTTTCACTGCTAACTACGCTAGCGATATTATTAATTGTCTGACACTGGTGGTTAATTAAGCTGTCAACATAAAGTTAAAAATGACCAAAAAACATCGGAGAAAGAACAGCTGAGTGTTACCTGTGAAAGATAACACCCCGAGATCTGTTTTTATTATCGTGTGACGGTTTGTAGGTGTCCAATCTGTCCATGAGTCAGGTATGTTTTCTTCTGTCCTGATGTGAGAGTTATGAGAGTTGCCCGCTCCAATATGGCGGCGACGTTGACGTGCGGTCCAGCGGCCAATGAGGCGTCTAGCTATTTATATGTCTATGGTTCATAGCGGGATCGCGAATCATTTGAGTCAGTTCGGGAGTTCGTAGCGGGATCGCGAATCATTTGAATCAGTTCGGGAGTTCTTAGCGGGATCGCGAATCATTTGAGTCAGTTCGGGAGTTCGGAGCGAGTTCGCGAATCATTTGAATCAGTTCGGGAGTTCGGAGCGGTTTTGTGAATCATTTGAATCAGTTCGGGAGTTCGGAGCGGTTTCGTGAATCATTTGAATCAGTTCGGGAGTTCGGAGCGGTTTCGTGAATCATTTGAGTCGTTTCGGGAGTTCAAAGCGGGTTCGCGAATCATTTGAGTCAGTTTGGGAATCGCGAATCATAGCTGTATATGGATATCCACGCGTGTTTAGGTACGATATGTGAACTCGTATTTTTTGTTTTAAAAAATGTGTTATTTTTAAAAGAATAGGTAAAAAAAAAAAAAAAAACTTGACAAAATATATATTTTGTTTTTGAGCAACATACAGAATATTAGAAACAGAATTAGTTTTTTTTTTCTTTGATTTGTTTCCTAAAAAGAAAAAAAATAAAGACTGACATCTTTATTTAACCTAAATCTGTTATTAGAGTTATTTAATTTGTTATATAATTAATATACATATAATTTATATGATTTCAGATCATTTAGTTATATAATAATAATCAAACACATAATTTGATTTAATAATAACCCAATGTGAAGCAAAAACAGAATGTTCTGACAAGCTTTGTGAAATTATATATATATATATATTACTCTTTGTATTTTTTATGTCAATATGGTAGAATATTATCCTATTTAAATCAAGTTAGGTCAAAAGTAATCTAAAGTAGTCTGATTAGATTATCTAAAATGTGTAATGTAATGGATTATGTTACTAACTATAATTTTTGTCATGTAATTTGGAATCAGTACCGGATTACAGTTTACATAGCTAGACTATTTTAGTTCCTTCACTCCACAACAGATAATTTTAATTAACAGTATTTAGAAAAGAACAAGAATTAAGAATATAAGAAGCTATAGCAATACAGACGATAAGCCAAAACAAATTAATTTAAAACAAAACGAAACTGAAACCAACATTGGTACAGTGATAACACTTAATGGCACAGATTTTACTATATATTTAAACTGCGCAGTGTTTATGTATTTTATTATGGTAATGAAGAGACTGCATTGTCAAAGTAACTGTGGGATTATATTATATATATTATATATATTGTGTAGGATTATATACACATTATGAACAGAGCAATGTAGGATTATATACACATTATGAACAGCAGGAACGTGAGAGCTGTGGTAATAAATACAGTTGGATTGAGTGTGCAAACGTATTGTTAAACAATGTATTCTATGCAAAATAACAGTAATGCAATGATATTTTTATAGAAATAGTTTACTGTGCTTTGTACAGAAGTACTGTGAGGAGTGCAGTAAAAGAGCAGGTGCAGGTTAGATTGGTGTTGTGGAGTTCAGAAGTGTCACAGTCTCGGGGAAGAAGCTCTTCCTGAGTCTACTAGTGCGAGAGCGTAGTCTCCTGTAACTCCTGCCGGATGGAAGGAGGATGAAGAGTTCATAGTGAAGATGAGAGGCATCCTTGATGATGATTCTTGCCCTGCCCAGACAGCGCTTCTGATAAATGTTCTCGATGGAAGTTAACTGGGTGTCAGTGATCCATTGAGCAGTTTAAGGCTGCGTAAGAAGTAAAGGTGCTGATGTGTCTTTCTGACCAGGGTGGAGGTGTTTTAGTTTTCTCCACCCGCTGGAGTGCTTTGTGGTCAGATGCAGAGCAACTGCTGTGTCATACTGAGATGCAGTTTCTAATTTGTCAGGTTTTTAATGATATCTGTTGACTCAAACGGTTTGAGTTAAGTCACTTGTCAGGTTTTACACTGAAGGGTGGTCTGATGATCTTAATGAGCTAACGCTCGTAATCTTCATCGATGTATTTTCTTTCCTTGTTTGTAGCGTCAGTGCGTAATGTTACACATCTGAACAATTAAAACATGTGAAATCTCTCGAGGCCCACCTGCAATTCACAAATATGGATGAGTGCAGGATCTTCAGATTTTCTGTGTCAATGAGCAGAAAATGGTTGTTCGCTCAAAGATCCTGAATTAATTAGTTTTAATAATTGTCTTTCCATTTACTGTTATTTTCTTCACTTATTGCATTATCTATGTTCTTGATACTTGAAGGTTACACTGTTGTTACAAGTTACTCCTGTTGTATTAGCACTACAAGTGCACTAAATGATAAATTAAATAACTGTTTTTCTATTTAATTTTGTACTTATTGTCTTACCTGTGGTCTTGATAGTTGTTTATCTAATTACCTTTTATGTGTTACACTGCCCCTTTACTGGTTTTATATACCTTACTGTAAACTGTACACATTTACCTCAATGTGATGCACAAATAATGAGATACAGAATTGATCAATTTCGCCATTTATTGTTGTAACAGGTGGTATGCAATATGCATAACAATGATAATGCTGTTCATGCATAGGCAACATTTAATGTAAGGCTGTGAAAACAATTAATAGCATCCAAAATAGTTTATTTAAGGTACATTTCTGTATATGTATATAAATGCACATACATACACGTGTATATCACCCTCTTCACATGAACCCTGAGGTGAAATATCTGCCGTGTTTCCTCCACATCTCCTGCATCCAGCTGCGTCCTCTGGTGAATGCAGGTATTTTCACTTCTGCACACACGAGTCCAACACTGTCTCTGTCACATCCACCATCTGCCAACACCAAGTCTCCAGGTAATAGTTTATTAAGAAGGCCATTATTCTCAGCCACATGTTTGTCACTGACATGACCTCCCCACATGAACGAGAGAGATCCTCGTGGTGTGATGCCAATGAGATACTTTAGGATGTGCTGGTGTTTGTAGTGGGGAAATGTCTGTGCTCTAGCTTTGAGATTTGATGCTCTTTCAATGCGAATTTAAAAGCTGTCCACAATAACTGCTACTCGATTGTCCAAAGCCTCTACAAACTGATGTAAGCAATGAAGCCCAGTGTAGTTTCAACACACAGAGGAGAGCACACACACGTTCACACAATAACAATATACACCAGTGTCAGGAATACTGACATAACCAGGAATAAACCAGACCAAAATGACAGTCCTGACATTAATAAAGTGTGCGGTGTAACAATGACTCCATTGCTAGTGGTAAAAACAACAACAAAAGTTAAACGTGTTTTGTTCATAACTTACCACGTATAACTTAATATTTCACTGGAATCTGACTTGAGGGGTTTGTCAGTCTCTCAACAGTGACAAAAAGAGTACGAGTGTTGTTTAAGTTACTGTTTATAAGGTTTGAGAAGAAAGTCTGTCTAGCTGTGACTAGATTCACATTAAAAGCATGAAGGATGTCTTTATAGATGCTATCGTGAATTTCAAGTTTCTTCTTTTCTGCATTGTCTTTTCATCGTCTGAACTGCTGTCGATCTTCTCCAAACTGATTTCTGTCTGTTTGTTTTCTTACTGACTATTATTGGAGCAATATCATCAATAACATTCTTAACTTTTGAGTTGAAGGAATCAAGGAGAATATCAACAGAGTCTGCAGAAATGCTTGGTGTTAAAGATATAGCCTCCATAAATAGTTCACTTGTGTTCTCGTTAATGCATCTCCTTCTGACAGAGACAGATCTAGATTCAGTGCTAGCAGAGATCAATATATCAAAGAAAATACAGAAGTGATCAGATAGTGCTATGTCTTTAATAACAATGGATGAAATGTTTAGACCCCTACTGATGATTAAGTCTAGAGTGTGTCCATCTTTGTGTGTGTGTCCATCACACGCTGAATCAGGTCGTATAACACTGATAAATGCATGTAATTCACTAAATCTATCATGATCAAAGAACCTTTTGTGTTGGGATATATTTATATCTAATGTGGTTTGATCTGTTGTCTTGACAAACAGCTTCGACATCAGCATGTATATTATTAGATGAATGTGGTCCGTGTAAAATAAATAAAATATCCTTTATATAAAAACAGTGAAGCTCAAACAGCAGCAGCTTTAGTTTCAGTCGTGACGTGATTCTCATCTGAAGAGTTTTCTGTGGATGAATTCAGCTCAAATCAACTTCAGTTCCTGTGTCATCAAATGGGTTTTATTCAAAATCACCACAAATGTTTTTTTCGTTTTGTTGTTTGGATATTATTGATCCAAGATTTACATTTCAAACTGTTTACTTCAGTAAACCTTCACCTTAATCTGTGACAAACTCTGTTTGTGTTTGTTCTTCAGGTGTGTTTCTGATTCAGATGAAGTGAAGTCAGTGTCTGTGATGGAGGGAGATTCAGTCTCTCTACAGACTAACACTGAACTACAGACAAATGATGAGGTATTCTGGACATGTGGACACTCAGAGACTCGTATAGCTGAAACTGATAAAGACACTGGAAGATTCTCCACATGTGATGTTCTTGATGTGAGATTCAGAGACAGACTGAAGCTGGATCATCAGACTGGATCTCTGATCATCACAAACACCAGAAACACAGACTCTGGACTTTATCAAGTGACCATCAGAGGGAGAAGATTGACCACATACAGATTCAATCTTACTGTCTCTGGTCAGTCACAATTACATTTGTGTCAGTTTTCATAAAAAGATTTTCATGAACCAAATCAAAAAGCAATAAAAAAAAAACATTTAAAAACATTTATTCAGAGACCATAAAAATGTCAATAGTGCTCAGTGCAGTATAACTTCAGAATGATCTTTATTGTCAGTTGAAGTATTTTTAAACACCTAACACATTTAAAAGACGGTCCATGGTTTAATGTGAGATACAGATGAATATTTAAGTTGATGTAAACTCTTCTCTCCACTGCGTCTATCTGTCATCCTCCATTCAGCTTCAAACTGCATGTAACATATACGACAGTCAAGACAATCAAATTCTCTCCCAGATGATTCACTCTTCCTATTATACCTGAACTGTAAATAAAGTGTGATGTTTTTATTTTATTTCTATATAAAATAACTTTATCTTGCCAGAGTTTGGTTCTGTTTCTAAATCGTGTAACTTTCTGCCGGGTGTCTGTTATGTTAATGAGGAAACTTGCAAAGATGGGAATTCTGACGCGTATGTGTGTGTTTATGAAATCGCTCAAAGCCAATAAATTAGCAAACAAACAATGCACACTCCTCTCACACAGAAAAAGAGACGGCACATACAGCTCTGGTGTTTGTGTTTCAATGGCTTAAAATCAGTTTTAAAACAAAAACACGTCTTAAAAAATGTGTGTCCATGCTACAAATGTAGTCCCTCATTTAAAAGAGTTTTCTAACCTGCATTTGGGCCCAGACCCTGTTCTTTCTTCGGTGGTCTTTATCGCCCCGTGACAGAATTCAGCCAGCAACATGGGTCCAGCACGACCCTCCCGAGGCGACGGCGTCCGCTCACAAACCTGCCTGAGAAAACAAACATCTCATGAGCAGAAAGTTATCACTTCCAGTCATGTGCACACACTCTCAAGTCTGCAAGTGTAGGTATTTGGACAGACCCTGACCTCCTTCTAATGTTACTGAATTCTGACTCTTCTCAATAAACGTCCACAAAGCTATTTGCATAAAACACACCCAAACCATCTCCATTTAAGGGCTTTATGAACAAACTTGTGTTTCACGCTTATAGTCTTTGCAACTTTAGGGATCTTATCTATTCACGAACACCTTGTAACACTCCTGAGAAAAAGAAAAGTTGAAATTGCATCATATCACCCCTTTAAGACCAAGTAGATTTCTCTTCCGTCTAGTCACAATCACTTCAGCTCACACCGAGTGGGACTTTAATTTCTGCAAATCAGTTTGGGGGAATGCAGAGATGTGATTATTGATGGAAGCACAACATCCACATCTTTCACTATTGTTAGTTATCAATTAGTTAGTTAATCAATTTGAACTTTTAGCGTATTATTGAACTTGGACCTCATTATTAGTCCAGGTCCCTGCACACACACACACACACACACACACACACACCTGTTTACTGTACAAACACAAAACACACACACACACACACACACACCTGTTTACTGTACAAAACACAAAACACACACAAACACACACACACACACACACACACCTGTTTACTGTACAAACACAAAACACACACACACACACACACACACACCTGTTTACTGTACAAAACACAAAACACACACAAACATACAAACACACACACACACACACACCTGTTTACTGTACAAACACAAAACACAAATTGTGCACACAATTTAGAAATTGAGATAATGAATTAGCAAATTGAGGGAACAAAATAGTAACTGTCTTCACATTTTAGTACAATGAGGGAATGAATAAGTAAATCATGCACACAATTTTTTTTTTTTTTTTTGTATTATTTTTTTTGCATGTCATTTTTAAATCGTTCAGAGCTGAGCATCATGAGAGGCAGATCTGTGCCAGAGTGATCCTGACTGTCAGCTTCGATGTGGTCAGCAGAGTTTCTGCTTGTCTCTAGTAAATGCATGTTCCTGTACTGTAACCTACACAGCAGCGAGAGACAAACACAGAGTTGCTCAGCATTATGAGACCGGCGGAGAGCAATAGCAGAGACTTTGGTCCTTCATGAGATCGATTCTTACTGTAGTTTAATCACTATACTGTGGACCCTCTGTTATACCGTTAATAATGTTAAAAGAATAACAGTGCAGTAGCTTTTGGATATTTGACTGTTTTATTTTTAATTTTCTTTATTATTGACATGTATTACAACAAAAGCAGCCAAGATGGCTTCCAAATTGTTCCAAACTCTATTCAGACTGTACATCAATACACAGTAAGCTTCAAAGCAAAATAAATTCATTATGCTGTTCAGTCTTTATGCTTTGTGTTTGTGCTTTGCTTTCTTTAACCTAAATTGATTTAGTTTTTTATTTTTTTATTTTTTTGTTTTCAATTATAAAATACATGTTATGTATATGTTAAAATACCTTATTGATCTGTGATTTGTGTCGATGTGCACAAGAGAAAGGGGTCCTCGAATGGAGTACGTCCTCTAAAAGATGCCTTTTCAGAATTTGCTGCAGAATAGAGGGACAAAATGTGCTTAAACTGATTAACATTAGATATTAAACAATTATAAAGTAATTTAAATCATCTAACTTCTTGTAAACATTAGAAACATTTTAAAGTAACTAGTATAAATGAGTACACCTGACCACATCTGAACATATAAAACATGTCCTAGATATAAAGATTCATTTCTAAATTGAGTTTCAGAGGGGTGTGATAATTCATGCTGTGTACTGTAATCTTTCAACAGGATAAAGTGCTGAAACCCTTTCATACTGCATTTAATGGAAAATGAATGAAACTGACAATATATTAAACTGACAAAGAGTGATAACAAAACGCTTACACAACAACTCTTTAGGATCATAGTTACAGCTATTCAATGGACACTTTTCACATTTCTGCAGTTGTCTGAACTGATATAATTTTGTCTGGGTAAACAGAGATACTGTTTAGTGGAAGTATAACGTTACTGGTAATGTAGCAGGATATTACTATGTGATATATAAAATAAAACAAAAACAAACAGAAAAAAATCTCTTCTTTATCAAAGTGATTTTGCCATTTGTAAGGAAGGTTGTAAATGAGTTAATTACTCCAAACAATGCTGTCATGTCACGGGACAATCATGTTTGGGTCAAACTGTAATACTCTGCTTCACAATGGTGAGGTACTGCCTAAATTTCTGCCATACTCATTGAATATCTGTCCATGTGAGAACAGATAAAGGTTGATCTCTCTCGTCTCTCACACTTTTTACAGTCTAATGATTGAGATTCGAGTCTCAAACAAGATCTTTCTTCTGTGTTCCTGGGGTTTCTCTTCATCAGATCCAGAAATGTCTCTGTCTAAAAGCACATATATCTACATCACAGCAACCGCAGATGATAAATTCAGAAAATAAGATGAAAATAACTGGACATTTTCTATTTGTATGTAGTTCTGAACAATTTCAGTGAATCATACATTTCATATATCTTAATTATTCATCATAACCTACAGAATAACTGAATGAAATCCTTCAATCTGAATTTATAGACTATTGCTGTAATGAAAGAAATGTAATGAAATTTCTTCAAATAAAAACAGGACTGTATATGATTCTGTTATATAGCATATAATCATTATCTTTCAGATTGATATGTTTGTCCTGGATTATTTGATATGATTTGTTATTATTCATTAACCCTTCAGAGTAGTCAAATGTAGCAGAAGGAGGTGAATGGAGCAGATTGAGAGGGAGAATGTGAAGAAACAGCAGGTGGCGCTAGTGCACTGTTTTAGTTTGGGATCTGCTGTTAGAAGGAAGAAGAAGGAGAAAGCAGGTGTGTTTGTGCTTCACATTCCTGTCCAGTTGGTGGCGCTGATGCACAAGATCTGTTGTTAACTGGACTTTGATTTTCTCCAAGATGAAGTCGTGTCAGGTGACAAACATCAATCGTGAAGATCGCACAGGTGTTTAACAGCGATCACAAACCGGAAGTGTGTGAAAGACTTCTGGATTCTGTTCCTGCAGCACAAGATCGTCTGAACTACTGCAAGTAAGTCTGAATACTTTCACCATTACACTTATTTAGGAGAATGATGAACGCGTTTCAGAGCTGGATGAAGCGGGATTTGTTCAGTTATAACTTATACCTGTCTGTCGACGAATAATAAACCACCGAGAAACAGAGAGATATTAATAAAAGAATCCATTTCAAGACGATGAATGTAAAAACATTTTTACACGTTTTTAAAAATATCTCTAAAAAATATAGACTAGCAGTCCGAATAATTCTAAAAGTGTTATTTCATTTCCTCCTTCTTTGTATTTTAAGACGCGAGACCGAAAGTGTTTTGTGATCAAATCAAACCTGTTCTTCTGGACAGACAGGTTAATAAACATGAGCAAAACAAATCTTCTTTTAAACTTCTTAATGCTCCGAAGCTTAATATATAGTAACTTATTACTGATAGTAACGTGTATGTAAATAAAGAAGTGTGTTGTTCGTGATCTGAAGAGATTATTACATGGCAGTATATTTGTAGCATATTTTATTTGTATATTGATTGCTTGATAACTCAGAGATTCAGCACTAGTTATTTTCTTCATCATTTGTTCCTCTGAACTCTCATGATCTTGATCTCATTGTCATGTCCAGGTCATGATGAGCATCTGATCGTCTTCAGAGACACAAAGATCTCAGTGTTGAGCTGTTCATCTGCAGTCTGTCAGAGAAGAGAGGAAAGATGAGTCTCTCACAGAAACAGAGGTAAGACTGAGTCTGCTATTACAGAAGTTTTAACACTTTTCAACAAGCAGTGTTTTCTCTCACTGTTGTCAAGTCAAATGATTTACAAAACAGAGCAGAACTTCCTCTAAAGGTGCTTAGATTGTCTCCGGTTAAAAACAGCTAGAAACTTGTTAAATGTCTAATATACAGGAATATTTAAATCCTGCACAACCCCAGAATTAAAATGTTTTACACTTTAGTTTCAGGTTGCACTTTTAGTGGATAGAAAATGTAAATAATATGGTAACTTAAGCGAGTCAAAATAATCATTGCAAACTGAAGTATCTTTTGCTGTAAAGTGTTAAATGAACTAAAATGAGTAATAATTTCTTGTGGCTCAAGTTGTAGAGCATTGTGTTAGCAGCGCAAGGTTGTGGGCTCGATTCCCAGGGACACATGTTAGGAGAAAATGTTAGCCTGAATCCAGTCTTTTTTTTATGTCTATACAGGAGAGCTCTTTGATCCATAGCATTGAATGGCTCAAATATTATGGATAGGCCTATAAATATAATATTAAGGTTAGATAATCCACAGACTAATTTCAGAAGGAATCTCAGTGATTTGACTCTGGAGACAGATATGTAATTATTTAACACAACACGTTGAATGTCTTAATTTTTCCTCATATAACAAGTCTGTCTGTGATGGGCATCATTGCATTAATAAAACATCTACTAATACTACAGCAATAAATATTATGTATAGCAGTCAGAACATTGTTTATTTTTTGGCTCCGGAAAGATACTGTTTGTATTCAGTTTCTTCACCTTAATCTCTCTTTCATTCTTTCATTTCAAATTAATAAAAAATAGCATCAATGTGTAACGAGACTTTGATGTTATGAGAGGCAATATCCAGTGAATTTCCAAATCAAAAAGATCCCACTTGACTGTAAAACTCTGTCATTTGTTTTAGATGACAGGTTTACATGGTCTTGAAGTATAACGCAGATGAAACTGATTTTGATTAGTTGGTTGATATAATGGAAGGGCTGCATCAGAAGTGTCTGTGGTGAGAAAGTGAACGATGCTGAAGCTGTAAATAATGAAAGGATGGATGAGTGTTGAAGCTGGGGTTTGTGTCACTATTGCTGGAGAAGATATAAATGAGGAAGGTGAGAGAAGTGAGACGACTGAGGAGAATGAAGCTGAATATGGGACAATGGTAGAAATGAAGCTTGTGTTAGATGAGGATGATACTGATGTGACAGAAGAGAGCTTGGACTCTAGTGTGATGGAAGGGGACTTATACTCTACTCTCCTTTTGCATTGCAGTATATATTGTAGTTTCTTTTCTTTTTTTTTAATGAAATTTATTGTATCAAAATCTTAAAAACGTTCCCACACTCTTCTTTGTGTCATCAGTGTAAGATCAGACTCACATGTGTCCAGCTCTGTGTCTGTGAAGAGTGACCGGTCAAAACATGAACCACTGGAGTTCAGTGAAGAAACACCATCAGCTACTGAAAGGTATTTCATTTGGTTTATTACAACAAGGCATTAGCTAATTTCTCCACTAGTGTATCTGTGATAGAAAATAAGTAATTAATACAGTAAAATAACAAAGTTTCTGCTTTTTTCTTCACTGAACTGTGTCTTGAGCTTATTTACAGTAATACAGTTGCACAAACCCTAGAGAGCATCAATTCAATAATGAATGTGACAATCAAACATGAAAGTGTCCATCTATCTACAGAATAGTCCATTCACAACATTGAACCTTTTCAAATGAGACTGAAGAATCTCTCTCTCTTTATTTTTTATTTTTTGTGTCATCAGTGTAAGATCAGACTCACATGTGTCCAGCTCTGTGTCTGTGAAGAGTGACTGCTCAAAAGGTGAACCACTGAAGTTCAGTAAAGAAACACCATCAGCTACTGAAAGGTATTTCATTTGGTTTATTACAACAAAGCATTAGCTAATTTCTCCACTGGGATATTTGTGATAGAAATTAAGTAAATAAAACAGTAGATCACAGAATAATATCTGCTTTCCTTTTCATTGAAGTCGGTCTGGAGCTTCTTTCCAGTAATACAGTTACACAAGCAGCAGCAAGGAGGCATAAATTCACCATAGACACATGAATATGTCATTTAATCTGTTGTATTACCATTTGCAGCATTAAACCATTTCAAACGAGACTGAAGAACTGTTTCTTTCTGTTCTTTGTGTCATTAGTTCTCTCCTTATAGGCCAGAAAAACTTAGATTTGTACTCTAATAGAACCTTCACTTTAACAGCATTAACTTATAACTGCAGCATTAACACCTGATGTTTGCTCTTTGTGTTTGATTAAATAAAAATCACAAAATTAATTTTATTCTCCATTTTAACAGACTGCATTATGAGACATTAGACTCAGACTTCCAGATTAACAGGAACCACAAGAATTTCACAGACAAACTCCTAGGAATCTTCCAGGTGAAAAAATATTTAATTAATGATTATATTTATAACAAATAAATTGAGCAATTACTGAGCAATGTTTCTTGTTTCTTTTACACATATTTTTAATTACTGATTAGATCATTTGGACCAGATGTGGATTTGGTTCAATTTTGTTCTTTTGTCTTTATTTTTTGTTTTGCTTTTGTTTGTAGGATCTTGAGAAGAAAATAATCACATTTCTAAAAAATGAGCTGGAAAAGTTTAAGAAAATATTACAAAAAGAGGACAAGCAATACTTTGTGAAGGACTTTAATGAGAACAGATGCAGTATGAAAGAAGCAGCTCTTGATATCACGCTCTACTTCCTGAGAGAGATGAAGCAAGATGAAGCTGCTGATACTCTAGAAGGTAAGAGACTCGTGATCATCTGTCAGATTGTCACTTATATATTAAGAGAGAAAGTAAGATTAAATAATATCTGTATTTTTATTCCTGTGTTTAGATGAGCTGTTCTTCATTCATCAGCTAAAGTGTAGCCTAAAGAAGAAGTATCAATGTGTGTTTGAAGGAATTGCAAAGCAAGGAGACTCTACACTTCTGAAGAACATCTACACAGATCTCTATATCACTCAGGGTTGTAGTGAACAGGTCAATACTGAACATGAGGTGAGACAGATTGAAGTTGCTTCCAGACGTCATGAATCACAGGAGATACAGGTTGAGTGCAAACATTTGTTTGAAGCACCTGAACAAGACAAGCAGATCAGAACTGTACTGACAAAAGGAGTTGCTGGCATCGGAAAATCAGTCTCTGTGCAGAAGTTTGTTCTGGATTGGGCCGAAGGAAAAGAAAATCAAGATATCAGCTTCATATTTCCTCTTCCATTTAGAGAGATGAACTTAAAGGAGCAAGAAAAACTAAGTTTGATGGACCTTATAACTCAGTTTTTCCCAGAGACAAAAGGACTGAACCTTACAAGAAGAAATCAGTTCAAAGTCTTGTTCATTCTTGATGGATTGGATGAATGTCGACTTCCTGTAAACTTTAAGGATAATGAGACGTGGTCTGATGTATCATCACCAGCCTCTCTGGATGTTCTCCTGACGAACCTCATCAAGGGAAATCTGCTTCCTTCTGCTCTCATCTGGATCACCAGCAGACCAGCAGCTGCCAGTAAGATTCCTCCTGACTGTATCGACCGGCTGACAGAGATACGAGGATTCAATGATGCACAAAAGGAGGAGTAGTTCAGAAAAAGATTCACGGATGAGAATCAGGCCAAAGAAATCATTGATCATGTTAAACAATCAAAGAGTCTCTTTATCATGTGCCACATCCCAGTCTTCTGCTGGATTTCAGCCACTGTTCTCCAGAACATTTTAGAGGAGAAAATAAATAATGTTGTGAAAAACAATCAGGCTGATGATGCCTCCAAAACACTGCAGGAGTCAAATACTGAAGACACTCCTAAGACTCTGACACAAATGTACACACACTTCCTCAGATTTCAGATCCAGCAGAGCAGACGAAAGTATGATGGAGAACATACACCAGATGTTTCCTGGGATAAAGATGCCATCTTTTCACTGGGGAAACTGGCATTTGATCAGCTGGAAAGAAACAATGTGATCTTCTATGACACAGATCTGGAAGCCTGTGATATTGACGTCTATAAGGCATCAGTGTACTCAGGCATGTGTACCCAGATCTTTAAGGAGGAAACAGGGATCACTCTTGGTACCATGTACTGCTTCATTCACTTGAGCATTCAAGAGTTTATTGCAGCCCTTTATGCACATCTGTTTCTAGACATAAAGAAGAAAAGTATATTTGTTCATGAGTCTACAAAATGGAAATATAAAGGTAAAACCATGATTGATTTGCTCAAGACTGCAGTGGACAAGGCACTAGAGAGTGATAATGGACACCTGGATCTTTTTCTTCGATTCCTCCTTGGTTTGTCACTCCAGTCCAATCAGAAACTATTACAGGGTCTGTTGACACAGCAAAATGGAAATGAGAAGAGCAAAAAGGAAATAGTTCAGTACATCAAGCAGAAATTAGAGTCGAATCTGTCTCCAGAGAGATCCATCAATCTGTTCTACTGTCTGAATGAACTGAACGACCAAACTCTGGTGAAAGACATTCAGACCCACCTTAGCAAAGGAAGTCTCTCATCTGCTGATATTTCACCTGCCCAGTGGTCTGCTTTGGTCTTTGTGTTGTTGACATCAGAGGAGGAGCTGGAGGAGTTTGAGCTTCAGAAATTCAAGAAATCAGACGAGTGTCTCATTAGATTATCAGCAGTCATCAAAACCTGCAAAAGAGCTCTGTAAGTTATTTAATATATCTTGTCGTGTTTTGTTCTCATCTTAAAATTACATGAATCTACATTGATGCATAGCAGGCTTGGACACCACGATTTATAGTGATAATTAACCATATACCAGTTATAAGTAGGGGTGGGAATCACCAGAGGCCTCACGATACGATATTATCACGATACTTGTGCCAATATATTGAGATATTCTGAGATTATATTGTGATATTTATATTGTGATATGTCAGTTCAAGTTAAATTAAACATGCAGTCTTATATCTAGGGATGCACCGAAATGAAAATTCTGGGCTGAAACAGAAACCGAAAATTCTGGATGCACTTGGCTGAAAACCAAAAATGCTTTGTAATGATTATTTATTAATTTATGAAATAATATACATTTATTTTGTAAGACTTTTTAAATTTAACTCAATTTTAATGATACTGAATTTAAAAAAAAAACACAAACTAATAAAATAACCACACTTTTCCTGAAAACAGCACAATAAACCTGGACAGAATTGATGTTAATACTGGGTTACATTACAGTAAGGTTCACAAGGTTACATACTTTAGTTTGCAATCTAAGAATGTATTAATCTTATTTCAAGGGTTATTTCAGCCAAAAATGAGAAATTGCCTCCATTGAAAATGTATAAATACGATATACCGCCCATGTCCAGAAAGGTAATAAAACATCATCAAAGTCCATGTTACATCATAGGGTCAGTTAAAATTTGTTGAAGCATCGAAAACAGGTTTTGGTCCAAAAATAACAAAAATTATGACTTTATTCAGCATCGTCATCTCTTCCGGGTCTATTGTGAGCGCGACTGCTGTGACTGTTGACGTACAGTGTGAAGTCGTAATTTTTGTTATTTTATAATTTTATAATTTACATTTTTGCCTGAAATAACCCTTACATATTAATTTCAACATTTACTAATTCATTATTACAATCAACAGTTGTGCTAGTTAACAGTTAATGCACTCTTAATAAACATGAACTAACAATGAACAACTGTATTCTCATTAACAAAATTTAAGAAAGACGAATAAATACTGTAATGTATTGTTCATTGTTTGTTTGTGTCAAACATTAATTGAACCTTATTGTAAACTGTTACCTTAATATTAAATATCAATAAATACTTTTTTATCCACTTCAATGTAACAGAATCAGTTATAAGTTGTTGGATTTATTAATTAATTTTTTTTGGACTATCTAAATAAATATAGTCCTACAAAGTTATTATCAGATCACAGCGTACAGATATACCATGTTACAGCACAGTATCGCTACTGCAAACAGGAGCAAGATTTTTTGCCATTTTTCTCTTCAATAATTTGCAGATGTAGGTGCATACCTAAACTGAACAAAATTATAAATCCAACACTTGTTTTCACCCCAATTTTTCATGAGTTGAATTCAAAGATCTAAGACTTTTTCCATGTACACAAAAGACCTATTTCTCTCAAATATTGTTCACAAATCTGTTTTAATCTGTGTTAGTGAGCACTTCTCTTTCTATTTGCTGAAATAATCCATCCACCTAACAGGTGTGGCATATCAAGATGCTGATTTGACAGCATGATTAGCCTTTAGCCACTTTAACACTGTGATTCCGGCAAATACACGGCTAATGTTTCCCGGCAACTGTTTCCGGGTCGCTAGATTTTGCACTTTCACACTACCAGTGATTACCTGGAATATGTGCGTGCGTTCACACACAACCCCTAAAGGTCCCGTAAAGACATGTGACATCAGGGTGTGGCGTGTAATGTACGAGTTGAAAACGCTAGGCAGGTTAACTTTCACTTAAGATGGCAAACGATCTCCGCTTCAGCGCAGAAAGTGAGGAACTAACTGATCTCTGCTTCATTACAATTTGCACATTTTTTAGTAGCGAACATTGATCTGCCTTCAAAACACCTGGTAAAAGAGTCACGTGATATCGTGCGTCATCACTACGACACACCCTTTACAGCATTAGTTCTGACTTGTGTTCACACAGAGCTCGTTCCGGGACTGAACCCGGCAATGTTACTAGGTCCCTAACCCTGGATCAATCCTGGGACGTGTTTGCGTTCACACATAAGGTGACCCGTCAATTTACTGGGTCCAATGTTCAGTGTGAAAGGGGCTTTAGGCTGGCCACTATAAAAGGCCACTCTAAAATGTGCAGTTTACTGTATTGATGGTCCAAGGGGGGTGTCCGAAAACCAGTCAGTATCTGGTGTGACCACCATTTGCCTCACGCAGTGCTACACATCTCCATCTGATAACTTTCCGCGATGCCGTCATCTTTATTTCAGAAGGTGGCCCAGCTGACCTCACCAGAAAAAAAAAAACTCAACACCAGCATCTAGTTGACTGCCAATAAATTGATTTTATAATTCTACCAAATGGTATACTAAAAGATCCGTATTGCTGCGGAAAACATTGCGATACTATACCGTATTGTTTTTTTCCCCCACCCCTTGTTATAAGTATATATATCTTTTAGGGTCAAGTCAAAACAATTTCTTGAACTTTTTTTTCCTTTGTAATTAAAGTGCAAAGCTGTTTTATTAGATTTACATGGGTTTTATGTAAAAATATCTCTTTTCAGCAAGACAAGCTGACATGTTATTATAAAACACATTGTTCCTTAGTTGTTTATACTCCAATATTGAGTTCAACTTCTACAACTTCTGCTATAAAGCAGATGTACTCTTGCAAAATCTCAATGCATAAATGATTATCCTCCAGATTCTCCATCTCAAGACACTCATCCAGATAATAGAGCAGCACTTTTAAATGTATAACCCATTGCCATTAATGATATAAACCTGTTATACATTTACATATTTTATTAAGTTTTATTTGAATCAATTTCAATCAATACAATTCTAATATATATGCAGTGTATTGGTATACATTTATTTTTGTATTTAACGAATGTATTACATGTATCTAACTCTGTGATTTGATTTATTTCTCTTGTAGGCTAAATGATTGTGGCTTAACAGACAAAAGCTGTCCAGCTCTGGCTTCAGTTCTTGGATCAGATACCAATCTGAAAGAGCTGAACATGAACAATAATAATCTGCAGGATTCAGGAGTGAAGCTACTCTGCACTGGCCTGGAGAATATAAACTGCAAATTAGAGATACTGAGGTAAGTTTTGTGACAATCATTAGTGTTTTGTTCGTTTAAATTTTGACAATTTGCAGGCTTTAATTTCAGCATAAACTCCACATTTCAGGGCCCTCATTTATCAACAGTGCATATGCACAGATGTGTGTGTAATGAGTGCATAAGAACAGTCTCATGCAAAGTTAGGGATCTTCCGTCTTGTACTTTAACATAGGAATGTGTGTAAATATAAGCACAACTCTGAGCATGCTTAAGCAGAGAATCTAGTGCTAGAATGGCAATACTACAAAAAGAAAGTGCTACTGTGTGTTTCCTGTGTCCTTTAATTGCAAATACTACATTTATAAATTAATAGTTCAAGTTAGATGAGATATTTAGTCTTGTTTATCTCCCCAGGAAATAAGACTAAATATATTTTTGCTTATATAGTAAATGCATCTTGATGATTTAAAGTAAAAACAAGACAAAAATAATAAGATAAGCCTTTTTTTGCATGCAGCTGGGAAGTCATTTGAAATGTAGCTTTAGTGTCATGACTGATCTTGATTTGCTGGAGGATTCTGCAAACCATGCTCTGTGCAGAAAACATGTTTAAAAAGAGCGCACTGATCTGTTTAGTGAGACCAAAGAATGTCTTCTCAGTCGGTACTGCTTTCTTTTTCCATTATTTAGGGTGAGGACATTACACATTCACATGATTTATAAAGGGAGGTGTTGTCACCATATATGGTTTATTGGAGCCGTTTCTGAATGCAAATTACAGTGTTTAAATGTTTTATTTTTTTAAGTCTAGATCTAGGCACGATGCTCTACTGCAGGATAAACACTGTACACTCAACACATTGACATATATTATTTCAATGTTACAAGGACATTTTTAAATTATTGCTACTGGGTGTTTTTTGTGCGTCTTGTATAAGAGATTGCTGACTGAATGAGTTGCCATCATCATCATCATCATCATCATCACCAGTATTTGTCAGCTAAAACATACTGGTAAATATTAAGATTATAACTGGTGTTTTCACTTCATGTAGTCTGAAGAACAACTGTATCACAGGAGGAGGTTGTCATGTTCTGGCTGCAGTTCTAAATTCAAACCCTTCAAATCTGACAGAGCTGGATCTGAGTGAGAATAAACTAGGAGACTCTGGAGTGACAGAAATCTCCAGTCTGCTGAGAAATTCACAGACACTACAGATACTCAGGTCTGAATTTGGTTAATCTAAACATTAATGTTAAGCTCCAGCCAACTGTCTGTAAACTGGTGCTGTGTCACAAGGAATGGGTCAGAGATGTGAAATTGGTGTGTTGGTTTAGATACATTTATAAAATATTAAGTGCTATTAAATATTAAATATTAAATAAGTCGCACCTGACTATAAGTCGCAGGACCAGCCAAACTATGAAAAAAAGAGTGACTTATAGTCCGGAAAATACGGTCACACACACACACACACACACACACACACACACACACACACACCGTGAACGCTCGCGCACACACACACACCGTGAACAGACACACGCACACTCTCACACACTCACACACACTCACACTCACACACACACACACAGTGAACACGCGCGCGCACACTCTCTCTCTCTCTCTCTCTCTCTCTCTCACTCACACACACACACACACACACACACACCTGTGGCGCTGATGAACAGTTTGGGTTCAGTTCTTGCTCGAGGGTCTCATCTCAGTCAATCACCGGAGATCACAGTAATCCAGCTCATTAACCTGTTAAATGTCACCCTGTCCCGTATACGGGACGCCTACGTTGACTATACTATATTACAATCAAATCTAATCTAATCTTGACAAACTATATATCGTTGGAAAGGTCTAAGTCTCCCAAATATATATTTTACCAATATTTTTTGTTAAAAATTATGTAGGAAAAGTAATAGATGAATTTATGAAAAGAGTGCACCCTCAGAAATCAACATTACAAAAGGAGCTTTGACCTTTGTTTAAAAAAAAAGACTTCCTCGTTGCCTTTTTCTCTATCACATTTTAGAAATCATCAGAAGTTATATATCACTTGAAAACATCAAATCTCAAAATTCATCCTTTAAAACCCATTTTAAAATCAGACATTGCATTACCATGTAAATGGTACATCAAAATCATGTTACAAAATGTTTTCAGTCATGAATTATAAAAATTTAGGTTTGTATCATGCACATTCAAGTCTATCTTCAAAAACGTGAGTGACAGTTAACAGGTTAATGGACCAAATTATTTTTTTTATTCACTCAGATATGTACAGTAAAGAATGACAATAGCAAAAAAAAGTTAAAAATGACTTTAGGTAAATTGTAATTCAGAAAAATAATTTTCTTGATTTCTCACATTTAAACTCAATTTTCACATTTAATGTTATTTTAAGTAGTTCTGTAGTTCATCCTGTAGTGTCTACTATGTTCATCTTTTTTCTTCTGTTTTTGTTTATCGTCATATAATAAGATTTTTGATAATGTTTTATTTATTGCAGTGTATGGTGTTAACACATGATGAATTACTCACACATGAGCATAACGTGTCTGATTCATTGTGTTTTCTCTTTCTGTCTTCAGTCTGTGTAGATGCAGAATTACAGAGAAACAGTGTCTCATCCTGACTTCAGCTCTGAAATCAAACCCATCACACCTGAGAGAACTGAACCTGAGCTGGAATAAACTACTAGGAGACTCTGGAGTGAAACACCTCAGTGATCTAATGATGAACACACAATTCAAGCTGGAGAAACTAGAGTTAGTATCATTATACTCTACAGCAGTTACAGTCAGATTGATTTATCAGGATACATCATTTATTTCCAAAAATGAATGGATCCTTGTGATCTTTAATAAAATTAACTATCACTTTCCCTCATAAACACATCTTTTCTCTCGTCTGATGATGTGAAGGAGGGAAAACCTGTCAGTCACACGAGATCACAGCAATAACAACTATGTTTACATTTACATTTATTCATTTAGCAGATGCTTTTATCCAAAGCGACTTACAGATGAAGACAGTGGAAGCAATCAAAAACAACAAAAAGAGCAATGATATGTAAGTGCTATAACAAGTCTCAGTTAGGTTAACACAGTACACGTAGCATGGGCTTTTAAATAATATAATAAATAAAAAGAAAACAGATAGAATAAAAAAAAGAATAGAGCAAGCTATTGTTAGACGTCTTTACGTCTTTTTTTTTAAAGAATAGAATTAGAATAGTGAGTGTTAAAGTTAGAGGGTCAAATAAAGATGGAAGAGATGTGTTTTAAGCCGATTCTTGAAGATGGCTAAGGACTCAGCTGCTCGGATTGAGTTGGGGAGGTCATTCCACCAGGAGGGAACATTTAATTTAAAAGTCCGTAAAAGTGACTTTGTGCTTCTTTGGGATGAACAATCAAGTGACGTTCACTTGCAGAACACAAGCTTCTAGAGGCACATAAGTCTGAAGTAACAAATTTAGGTAAATGGGTGCAGAGCCAGTGGTAGTTTTGTAGGCAAACACCAATGCCTTGAATGTTATACGAGCAGCTACTGGAAGCCAGTGCAAATTGATAAACCGAGGTGTGACGTGTATTCTTTTTGGCTCATTAAAAATTTAACTTGCTGCCGCTTTCTGAATTAATTTAAAGTTTTGATAGAATTGGCTTGAAGACCTGCCAAGAGAGCATTACAATATTCTAGCCTGGACAGAACAAGAGCTTGAACAAGGAGTTGTGCAGCATGTTCTGAAAGAAAGGGCTTGATCTTCTTGATGTTGAAAAAAGCAAATCTGCAGGATCGGACCGTTTTAGCAATGTGGTCTGAGAAAGTCAGCTGATCATCAATCATAACTCCAAGGCTTCTAGCTGAAACGATGGGATATTGTTTGCAATAGCAAACAATTATCAGCTGGTCATCAGAAACTCATGAATTCCTGACCTGCAGTTTTGTTTTTAAAGCGGTTTCACTCAGACATGCATCACAATAAGAACAAAATATGATCACAAAATCTTGTACTTGTTGACTCTAATCTACAATCTTAAAATATCTTGAATTAAATTTTCGTTTCTGAACAGAATTTTCTTTATTTGTTACATTTAAAATAAATTTGAACATTTTAATGTTATTTTTAAGATGCTTCTGTAGTTGATCCTGTATCTTAATTACATTATGAATCACAAACCTCTTTTGTTTTTTTTTTGGTCTAACTAAAGATTCTCTAGACTTGAAATGTAACTAATATCCTCAATATCCTAGTTCTTTATGGCTGTGTAATTATTTATTTATCGTTTTCAGGTTTCAGCAACATTTTATTTATTGCACTGTATGGTGTTAACACATGATGAATTACTCGCACATGAACATAACGTGTCTGATTCATTGTGTTTTCTCTTTCTGTCTTCAGTCTGAGTGGATGCAGTATTACAGAGAAACAGTGTCTCATCCTGACTTCAGCTCTGAAATCAAACCCATCACACCTGAGAGAACTGAACCTGAGTCTGAATAAACTACTAGGAGACTCTGGAGTGAAACACCTCAGTGATCTACTGATGAACACACAATTCAAGCTGGAGAAACTAGAGTTAGTATCATTATACTCTACAGCACTTACAGTCAGATTAAAGATTACTGTTTACTTTCAGGAAAAGGAAAGGAAAGGATGTGACGTGTGGCCAAATATAGTGTCCCATACTCTGAACATGTGATCTGCATTTAACACCCACACCGTGAACACACACACGCACACACACAGTGAACACACGCACACTCTCTCTCTCTCTCTCTCTCTCTCTCTCTCTCTCTCTCTCTCTCTCTCTCTCTCTCACACACACACACACACACACACACACACACCTGCAGCGCTGAGGAACAGTTGTGGTTCAGTTCTTGCTCGAGGGTCTCATCTCAGTCAATCACCGGAGATCACAGTAATCCAGTTCATTAATGGACCAAAATATTTTTTTTATTCACTCAGATATGTACAGTAAAGAATGACAATAGCAAAAAAAATTAAAAATATCTTTAGGTAAATTGTAATTCAGAAACAGAATTTTCTTGATTTCTCACATTTAAACTCAATTTTCACATTTAATGTTATTTTAAGTAGTTCTTTAGTTCATCCTGTGTCTACTATGTTCATCTTTTTTCTTCTGTTTTTGTTTATCGTCATATAATAACATTTTTGGCAATGTTTTATTAATTATTGCACTGTATGTTGTTAACACATGATGAATTACTCACACATGAACATAACGTGTCTGATTCATTGTGTTTTCTCTTTCTGTCTTCAGTCTGTGGAGATGCAGTATTACAGAGAAACAGTGTCTCATCCTGACTTCAGCTCTGAAATCAAACCCATCACACCTGAGAGAACTCAACCTGAACTATAATGAACTACTAGGAGACTCTGGAGTGAAACACCTCAGTGATCTACTGATGAACACACAATTCAAGCTGGAGAAACTAGAGTTAGTATCATTATACTCTACAGCAGTTACAGTCAGATTAAATATTACTGTTTACTTTCAGGAAAAGGAAAGGAAAGGATGTGACGTGTGGCCAAATCTAGTGTCCCATACTCTGAACATGTGATATGCATTTAACACACACACCGTGAACACACACACGCACACTCTCTCACACACACACACACACACACTCTGAACATGTGCTCTGCATTTAACATACACACACACACACAACGTGAACGCATGCACACACACACACACACACACACACACACAGTGAACAAACAGTGAACACACGCACACTCTCTCTCTCTCTCTCTCTCTCTCTCTCTCTCTCTCTCACACACACACACACAGTGAACACACACGCACCGTGAACAGACACACACACACACACACCATGAACAGACACATGCACACTCTTACAAAAACTTCTTCTTAGCTGTCCATCGTGTTCGATGATAACGCTTGCTCCAGGGATAGGGATGGGGGGTGGGGGTTCAGCAACCTTGCCGCTGGTGCCACTTCTCATGGGCGTAAAGTCCGATCCTTGATCCGCACACTCGACCGCAGATGGAGCAGGGGAAACCAGATACCAGGGGGGTACCAGCCGCCCGTTGGTGTCTCTTGATTCGCCTCATGGATCGTTGGTCTTGGTTGGTTTGGTGTATTTGAGAGACCGCAGCAGCACAGGTGGCCTGCCAGGCTGATCGGTCAAGTGCCAGAGATTCTAGCTTCGTGAGGGGGATGTTTGCCCGCTTAAGGAGGTCCCTGGTATAGTCCTTAAAACGACGCTTTTGCCCTCCAGCGGAACGTTTCGCACCCACTAGTTGACTGTAAAGGACTTGGCGGGGCAGGCGATGTTCAGGCATGCGTATGGTGTGCCCTATCCAACGCAGATGTTTTCTGGCCACAGCAGCTTCCATACAGATTGAGTTGGTGTTGCTGAGGATGACTGTATGGGGGATTCGATCTTTCCAGGACAAGCTGAGGATTTTTTGTAAGCAGCGAATATGGAAGGCCTCTAGGTGGATGATGTGCTGGCGGTATGAGGTCCATGACTCTGCCCCATAAAGAAGAGTGGAGAGACATACCGCATTGTAAACAGCAACCTTGGTACTGACCTTCAGGTTACGATTTTCAAAAACCCTGCTGCGTAGGCGTCCAAAAGATGATGAGGCTTTATTTATCCAAGTGTGTATTTCTGTGTCAAGGGAGCTGCTTGAGGACAGAGTGGAGCCGAGGTAGGTGAAGTGGTCCACTGATTTAAGTGGAACACCATTTATGTGAAAACTGGGGGGTGTGGGAACGGGGGTGGTGAGATGGAACATGACCTCGGTTTGTTGAGTGTTAACCTGTAGGCCGAAAGATTGGTACAGACTGGATATGGTGTTAAGGGCGTACTGCATAGAGTCTGGGCTGTGGGCTAAAACTGCACAGTCATCAGCATACTGAAGCTCACAGATCTGGCGGGTCTTTGTCTTTGTGTGAGCTTGAAGCCGACGAATGTTGAAGAGGCTTCCGTCAAGTCGGTATTCCACATGGACACCGTCTTCATGTCCCAGGACACGGTGGAAAAGGCAGGTGATGGCAGAGAGGAGGATGTTAAAGAGCATCGGAGCTAGGACACAGCCTTGCTTCACCCCAACGTTTACCCCGAAAGACTCTGATTGGAGTTCTCCCATGAGGACTCTGGCTTGCATCCCGTCATGCAGCTGCTGTAGGATGCTGAGAAACTTGGGTGGTACCCCAATTTTGGATAGGTATTTCCAGAGCAACTCACGGTTGATGGTGTCAAAGGCTTTGCTGAGATCGATGAAGGCTACGTAAAGGTCTTTGTGATGCTCTCGACTCTTCTCCAGCAGCTGCCTCAAGACAAAAACCATGTCTGTTGTGGATCTGGTCTTCCGGAAGCCACACTGCGTTTCCGGAAGCACAGCTTCCGAGATGTGCTCAACCAGTCTGCTGAGCATGATCTTGGCCAGTACTTTCCCTGCGATGGAGAGGAGAGATATCCCACGGCTGTTGCCACAGACTGCTCGGTCTCCTTTCTGCTTGTATATGACAACAATGTTAGCATCCTTCCAGTCCTGTGGGAGGGTCCCATGTTCCCAGATGTTTTGAATCAGGAGGTGCAGGCGACGCGTGAGGGTGTATCCTCCATGTTTGAAAACCTCTGCAGGGATTCCATCGGGTCCAGCGCTTTTGTTGTTTTTCAGACCTGAAATAGCTTGCCGGAGTTCTGAGAAAAGTGGTGGAGTATCCAGGTGCATGGTTGGTGGCAAGTCTGGCAGATTATCCAGGATGTGTTGGTCAACAGGGTTGGTGTTGTTGAAGAGATTCTCAAAATGATTTACCCAACGGGCAAGAATCTCGTGGCGGTCCTTGAAGAGCGTGGACCCCTCAGCTGATCGGACTGGAGCAATCACCCGCTTCCTGGGGCCGTACAATGCTTTTATGGCATCGTAAAAGCCTTGAGTGTTATTGCAGTCTGCCAGGTTTTGGATTTCGTGCGCCTTTTTCACCCACCAGATGTTCTCCATAGTCCGAAGGGCTCGCTGGGTTTCTGCTCTTACAGCAGTGAAGGTGGCTTTATGGGTAGGAGATCCAGGGCAGGACAAGAGAGCTTTATGGGCTTCATGCTTGGTTTTAAGAAGTGACTGTATCTCAGCTGAGTTGCAGTCAAACCAGTCCTGGTGATGTTTCCTTGATTGGCCAAGCGCCTCTGAAGCAGCGTTATGAATAGCCTGGCGTAGAGCTGGCCAATCAGCTGATTCCTCCGGGATCATGTTGAGGTTTTCAGCAAGGAGCCGTCGGAGGTTGTCTTTGATGGTGAGGTTGTTCAACGCTGTGCAGTTTAGTTTCTTGTTTGGGGCTCGCCTCGGAACACGAGGTTGAATACTCATGAGTAATTTGGATCTGACCATGAGGTGGTCAGTCCAGCACTCAGCTCCGCGCATAACACGAGTGGTAAGGACATCTCGTCTATCCTTTTGACGGACAATCACGTAATCCAGGAGATGCCAGTGTTTTGAGCGGGGGTGCTGCCAGGTGGTCTTGAGCCTGTTCTTCATCTGAAAGATGGTGTTAGTGATGACCAGCTGGTGCTCTGCACAGAGAGAGAGGAGTCTGAGCCCGTTGCGGTTCATTTTCCCCACACCATGCTGGCCGATGACTTTACTCCATACCATATGCTCCGTACCCACTCTAGCATTGAAGTCTCCCATGAGTATGATTCTGTCTGAAGCTGGGGTTTTCTGTAGGATGGCATCAAGAGCTCTATAGAAATCCTCTTTGATGTTGTACTCGGCATCAAGAGTTGGAGCATATGCACTGATGAGAGTGGCGAAGCATTCCTTTGCCAAGGGAATGCGCCATGTCATCAATCTTTCATTGATGCCGATAGGGGTTTCCGGAATGCGCTGCAGCAGTTTAGACTTCACAGCAAAGCCAACTCCATGATTACGACGAATGCCTTCGGTGACCCCCTTCCAGAAGAAGGTGTACCCAGCACCAGCCTCTGTCAAGGAGTCCTCCCCATGTAGTCTGGTCTCACTGAGAGCTGCAATGTCGATGTTATATCTTGCAAGCTCCAGGGCCACCAGTGCTGTCCTGCGGTGGGGCCTGTCCGGGGTTTCGACCAGGTCCAGCAGTGTACGAACGTTCCACGAAGCAATGCTTAGCTTATTTTTTTTCACTTTAATTTTTCGACCGCGAGGGGGGGATGCTCCGACGGTTGCGGTTTACCGTCCGGAGTGTGGGAAGCAGACAATTTTTGGACCACCTTTTCCAGGTCCTTCCCCATCACAGGGGTGAGCAGTGTGGGGCTGCTCAGTCGCAGTGGAAGCTGCCGAGAAGACTCGCTGCTCCATCCCAGAGTCCTAGCGACCATCACTCCATTGCCGCCTGTGTGCATAGTTTGGCTAGACACTCCCAGCCACATCCTTGGCCTGTGCCCACCACCATTCCACATCGCCACAGGACTTTTAAGGGGGGGGGGGAGCAAGAAGCTTGCGCATAGGTGAGGATTAAGGTGAGGGTGAGGGTGCGCAGACCTAACTCCCACCATCTTCACTCCTGCCAGATGGACCTCCAGTGGCATGAGGGAACCCATGACGACCTTCGTCTGGCAGGAAGTTGCAGGGGGCTGCCGGTGGTCCGGTCAGTTGGACTCCGCCTATGCCTGTCCCCAAGTGCAGATTTGTCTTCGGGGTTTACTCCCCTAGCCACTGTACCCTCCCGAGTTAACCCACGTGGCAGGGGGTTTGCCTTCTTCCGCCTTCCCAGCCGTTGTGGTGGTTCTCACACCACCATCTTCCGCCTGCACCGCCGTTGGGGTCTTTGCTATTTGCCCATAGTTGGGACTATTTACCCATAGCTGGGACAGTGGTTGACAGGCAGCAGGGCATTTCCATTCACTGATGGGCCTGCATGCCACGTCTCTGGGGCCCACTGCTGCTCCGAGATCCCGTACAGCTTAGCCTGGAACCGCAAGGGACCAGTTACCATGTGTGCCACGAGGAGGCGTGAACGAGATCTTGGCAGTGGAGAGGCTATGTACCGGCTGAGGAGGCTTACACACTCGGCTCCTCTTTTCGCCCCTGAAAACAAGGGGCTATCCGGTGGCAACAGCTGAAAGCAGAAAGTGGCCAGCAGAACTACAAGACCTACAAGCACTACTACTCCAACACTGCTGCACTGATGCGTCACACGCCCTGTGTATATAACTACACACACACACAACAAAAACACACACACGCGCACACACACAGATATGTACAGTAAAGAATGACAATTAAAAAAAAAATTAAAAATATCTTTAGGTAAATCGTAATTCAGAAACAGAATTTTCTTGATTTCTCACATTTAAACTCAATTTTCACATTTAATGTTATTTTAAGTAGTTCTGTAGTTCATCCTGTGTCTACTTTATTCATCATTCTTCTGTTTTTCTTTATGGTCATATAATAAGATTTTTGGCAATGTTTTATTAATTATTGCACTGTATGGTGTTAACACATGATGAATTACTCACACATGAACATAACGTGTCTGATTCTTTGTGTTTTCTCTTTCTGTCTTCAGTCTGTGTGATTGCAGTATTACAGAGAAACAGTGTCTCATCCTGACTTCAGCTCTGAAATCTAACCCATCACACCTGAGAGAACTAAACCTGAACGGGAATCAAATAAAAAACACAGGAGTGAATCACTTATGTGACGTACTGAAGGATTCACGCTAAACACTTTATACTCAATATCTCATGATGAATGTGTTCACATTATATTTGTGAAAGATTCTTCATCTTAATGATTTGTTTGTAAGATGATCTCTCTTCCTCTGTTTGTCTCTTTCTAGTCTTCATCACTGTGACATTACAGATGTTTCTTCTTTAACTCAGTCTTTGACAAACACAAAAGCTCTGCAGTTTCTAAAAGAGCTTGATCTGAGATATAATATGATTGGAGACTCAAAGCAGAAGCTCACTGATGTGCTACGAGACTCAAACTGTGAACTGAGGTGAGTAAACTTCACTTTGTGATATTAAAGAGATTCATTTACCTCTGATATCTGAACAAATATATACTTTCAAATATTTGTGAAAAGAGTTTATCAAATGATCTTCAAGCTTTATTTCAAAGGGTTTGTGTCTGAATGAAATGTAAAGTTGATAAAAATGTTGAACACAAAGGAGGAAAGAGAAGAAAAGCAGACTGTCACAGCTTTCTACAGCAACAGCTGCTTTATTAATGAGATCAGTAATAGTGAATCATTAGAGTTTGAAATCGATTTGTTCAGATTGTAGGAAAAAGCTGGTAAAATCAGAGCAGATTCAGCTTCAGCTCACAGTCGTCCAGCATCACATGATCAATGTCTCTGTCTCTTGTGTGTTTTTACTTTGACAAGCAACACGTCACATTACTTTACACTTACTTTCTGTAAGAGATAATGTACCTCCAGCCGCTTGTTATCAAAGAATAAACCCGACAGGGTGATCAGGACTTGTGTCCTCCTGAAGAGACTTATTCTGTGATAACATCCGGCTGCATCTGCATTATCACACTTATTATATGCTTTCTTGACACACAAGTGAAGAATTAGACACAATTTAGATTCAGCTAAACACTTCTGCTCAGTTAGCAACAACTTGAACAACAAGACACACTTTGAACAATGTCTCCTCAAGTCTACTATTAACAGGAATCTCCTGCGGTTTGGTTTGAGGGTAAATCCAGTCAGTAACTGAGGCACAAGCTAATAGAAGTTGTGTTTGAATGAAACGAGTGAGAGCGCGGTGCTGTGATACGAGAGAAGTCAAAGAAACGCCCGACTCAAATACCGTATGACTGTGTGTTATTCTGCTGCTAATGACACACACCTAATGAATAACACACCTCCGAATGTCACGACTGACCAATCAGAATCCAGTATTCCAGCGAGCTGTGCAATCATTTCACTTATTTACTGAGACCAATACAAACATGTTTAAACTAGAGACAAACAGCTTTAACTAGTGACACATTTAACTGAAAGAGTTGTGTTTTAAGACTAAATCACATTTGTATTTGTTCCTTGTCATTTATTATATTTGGTGTACACTCGTTAGTGTGTGTTTCTCTTTATATTGTCTCAATAGAGAACTCAATTTAAAACAAATACTAATAAATATGTATTCAGAATCAGGTATAGTCAGTAATTAATCTGATTACAATATTTTAATGTAACTTTTTCCTTCTTTTTTTTTTACTTAAAAATAATAATGTGTCTTAAATATAGTATTTAATTTGTACTTTGTTTCCTGTGATTGTCTTTTCTGCTATTCCACCTTACAGATTGAGTTCAATCCTTGAAACGATGATGTATGTGAAGATGAAAAATGCAGAATCTCATAAAGTGAAGTGGTCTTGAGAGGAGCAGTAAACATCAGCTGAAGATCCACAGAAGAGCTTCACTACTGTGTCTATGAGGAGAAATAAATGTGTGATAAATGTGTAAATGTGATCCATACAGGTGAAGAGACTCAGACTTTACAATCAAATAATGCAGCATGTGTGTTAGAAACATGATATTGAATGATTAATGTTGTTTTAGTATTCAAGCAGATGATCATTGTGTTTAATGTAAAGCTGGAACAGAGGAGGAAGAAGCTCAGATGAGTCTGTCTGGCTCTTCAGTTTAATAATATTTCTATTAAACTCATTCATATTGATTAAAATGTTTAAATGTGATTGTCAAGTGCAGCACTTAAATGTGTCAAAAGATATAAAGCAAATCTACAATGTTTGAAACTTATCTCATGTTTTCTACACATTGTTATTCTATTTGACTTTATATTTAGTTGTGTGTCTGTTGTTAATGTACATATATCCAGTATGTAGTCTTTGTTCTGTGGATGGAGTCTCTCCTTCATCAAATCAACTAAACATCTTCACAAGTTAACAGCATTTGTGTCTTTCACTCTCCTCTAAATACTCAAACACATTTAGTCTTTTTAACACTTTTATATTTTCATGTAATAAAATGCGCATACAGTTAAAAACAAGTGAAAAGTTTACTTGTCTGTTTTAAGTATTATTAAACGGTTTTAAGTATAGGCTAACTTGTAGACATGAAACATAAAGCATAATAACGGAAATGTTCCCATTATATGTACAGCAGGTATTTTTTTATTTTTTATTTTTATTTTTCTCAGTTAATATATTTCTAAAGGTGCTGTACTTTCTTAATTGCGCCGCATGAGTAGTTGTTGGTCAGAGATGTTTTGGAGCAGAAGATCTGCAGGATTCTGGAGGTTCATCTTGTGGAAAGTTGATAGTTAGGTAAAGTGCTTCTGTCGTTCTCTAACATTCAGATCTGTAAAGTAAGGTGGAAAGGACACAGCTCTGATACAGAGTCATTCTAGTGTTGGACCTCCACATATTGTTCAGTGTTATAAAGCTGTTTCTGCTCTTGCTAATGTGTCTCTTGATGTCATTGTCTGTCCTCCATCATGTCTAATGATGAAGCCCAGCTCTACAAACTCCTCATTTCTACAGAGGTCTGCTCCTGTACTTTAATTGCTGAGGGGTTTGAGGTGTTCAGTGTTATCATCTCTGTTTTCTGCTTGTTGATCTTGGAGTCTAATTGTCTGAGTCCAGATGTTTTCTCTGGTGAGGGTGTAAGAACAACAGCTAATCATCAGTGAAGTCAAGATCTTCTCTGGATAATGCTCGACTTAAACAGACAAACACTTCATGAGTCAACTGTCAGCTTTCCTCACAACGGAGAGCTCAGACTCAGATGTTGATAAAATAATCTTATAATATTCATACACCAGACAGTTGAGTATCTAGAGTACAGTATGCACAGTGTGTCATTTAGGATTTCATTTGGATAGAAATTAAATCCAAGCAATGGCCATTTAGTTTTATTAATGAATCTAAATGAAACCCGTCAAATGGTCAGCAAATGAACTTAATGAACTTTGATATTTGAGCAGCAAATCAGCATATTAGTATGATTTTTATTTTATTTTTTTCAGATAGCGAGCAGGACAAACAACTATGACTGAGACTGTAAAACCCAACAAGTTGACTTAACTCAAATAAATTGTTGAAACACATTACATCGAAAATTTTAAGTCAAATTAACTTAATATTTTTTAGTTCAATAAAATATATGTATATATATTATATATTATAAGTTCACAGAACTCTTAAGTTTAAAAATTACATTACATTAAAAATTACATTTCCAGTTGCCTTAAATTATCTCAGTTATCTTATAAATATTGATATTTCTCAACTTATAATTAGATAGTACTTCACTCAAAATTTTCTCTATTTTTCAACTCATATAATGTAGGAAATACCCTCAAATATAGTCTATTGTTGTCCATCCTAAACCTAACCACAGGCTCTACTTTTCTCCACAACGGTAACACTAAAAAAAAAAAACAACATAATAGAAACCTTTGTAAGTTATGACATAACACAACATTTAAGTACTAACTTAAGTCCGTCTATGTTAATCTTGTGTAAAAACACACAAAATAACACATAATAATATATTTATTTTCCTTGTTTTCTGATGCAAAGCATGCTGGGAACTTGAAAATGCAATAATTTTAAGTTCACCTTACTACAACAATTTTGAGTTTACAGAACTTATTTAAATTAAGTCCAATGAAATTTCATTATTATTTGAGTGCAATTAACTAATTTCGGTTGCACTTTATTTTACTAACATGTACTTAAAGTGTACTTATAGTGTATTTATCTAAGGAAGTTCTGGTAATAAAAGGTAACTACATGGGGTAGGGTTAGGTTTAGGGGTAGGTTCAGGGTTAGTACCTAGTTATTACATAGTTAATAAAACGCTGTGAATGTTTAGAGTTTAGTTGTTGTGTTTCTGCTCGTTGTTGTGTTGAAGAACGCTTCCACAAAAAGGAGTTCATTCAGAGACACACAGACACGTTCACTTCTGCGTTCAGGGGATTCTGTGCAGATAGATATAAGTCCAGTGTTCGAATTGAGGGGGGGCTGGGGGGGTCCGGGACCCCCCATAAGCATCAAGGGACCCCCCATAACGCCCAAAAAAATGACTTTGAGGGGGGGTCCCCTGGTTTTTCATTAAAACTAAAATAGAAACAATATTTGACAATAGTATTGCGCTGCCGCTCCCATAAAAAGCTCCTTCAAATTAGATGTGCGTCTGAAAATACGCTCAAGTGCGCCACACGCTGTTTTCTGAAGGAATTTACAGACTGCGGGAGCGACATCGCTGTGTGATTGGCTGACAGAGTGATCCTTCCTCATTATTTTACCTCATGATGACGGTAAGATAATATTTATTTGTTTTATGATTGTTTAGTACACCTAATTTACTGCTACTGAATAAGTGTTTATCCTAGAATCGGACAGTCACTTTTATTATAATCTTGTCCGTCAATAGTTGTTGGTTTTTTTTATCTTATTATGCTAGCTCACTATCAGATTGTTAGTTGTAATTACCCATGTAACGTAATTCTGAAAAAAAAGCTAGCGTTGCATCCATTCTAAATTAAACAAATAATTTTAAATCTATAGCCATAACTGCTCATAAACAGTGTTAATTTAATTAAGGACATTGTTACTGATGAAAATGTTAATCAGGTGAAGGCTTTTTTTGTATCAAAGATGACAAAGCAGGGTTGCTAATTCTCACAAATTGTGCGTGAGACACACATGCATTGATTATTACACCGAAGACAAACATGCAGATCAACCGTTTTTGTTATGAATTGTATCCTATTTTCCGTTATTATGTATAGCCTAATAAAATTAGTGTAGTATTTAAGGTTAAATGGAGAAAAGGATTTTAAATTCAATGCAAAGAGGCAAATTAAAGTCATTTTGTGGCATTTGTTTACCCACTCTAATAAATATACATCTATGTACCGTATTTTTCGGACTATGAGTGCTTTTTTCATGACTTTTTTCATGATGAGGAAAAAAACATATAGGGTAAATCGCACTGGACTATAAATCGCATTTATTTAGAACCAAGAACCAAGAGAAAACATTGCTGTCTCCAGCCGCGAGAGGGCGCTCTATGTGTTCAGTGTAGACTACAGGAGAACTGAGCAGCGTAGAGCGCCCTCTGGTGGCTGTAGACGGTAATGTTTTCTCTTAGTTCATTTCTCTTGGTTCATGGCAAATTAATTTTGATAAATAAGTCGCACCTGACTATAAGTGGCAGGACCAGCCAAACTATGAAAAAACTTATAGTCCGGAAAAAAACGGTAGTCTAGTTGCTCAAAAGAGTATTGCAGGTCATAACTGCTTACTTATTTTTAGGTTTTGCATTTGAATAAATATTTAGTTTCAAATTATACATTTTAAAAAGATACTAGTATAAGCACACAAGTGAATATTAATGCAATAAAAATACTGAATTTAACCCAAGAAAAGTACAGTAGGCCTATTCATGTGAATTGATAGTGAATCAAGAGATCGAAATTGATTAATGGTCATCAGCATCGTAATCGTATCAAATTCTTTCTATTTTTTCCCTCTTGTAGAAACACTATTTTGACAAAACATATATTTAATGTAGTCTCTCATTCACCACTATAGAAGTTCACCCAACTATGACAACTTCCGCTTGAAAATATGAAAGGGTTGTGTAACTACATTCAAGATAAATTAGTTAAATTAAATAAAATTCCTACATGTGCACTGTTCAAAGTTTATCACCATTAATAATAACCTTAATAAGTAGCATGATTATCATATAGTGCTTTCTTAAATATATTTGCAGTAACGACAACAAATATAATATTACAACTTACATCTTACATTATTTTCAGATATGGACAAGGGAAAGAAGAGAAGAGCCATCACTGACTTTTTTGAAGGGTAAGCCTGTTTATAATTATTATTATTATTTTAATTTCAAGATTCTTCTGGATTTTTATTTTAATTTCTGCTCTTTAAAAGTGACTTGATGTGTCCCAGGCTTAAGACACTTAATCAGAAAAAAATATGTAAGGAAAACACTTTGAAACATCAGATTGGTATGTAATATTTATTTCTTGTAGCACACAGCCTAAGATGAGCCTCATCGGTAAAACGCTTAACCAGGACACTCAAACAGCACAGCACTTACATTTATCACCAGGCTACAAGAAAAACTAACAGACCTGCCCCAATCCAGGTCAAACCCCAATACAGACAGACCAGCCCCAATCAGAGCAGACCAGACAGACCCGCTCCAATCCAGGACAACATTAGTACATCACATTAGTACAGCACATCCACAACAAACTGTTCACATCCAGCCCAGTCCATGAGCACAGCTTTGTCCCTGCTTACTAGTACAGACAGGGTAATACACTTCAGCAAGCAACAGCTTGAGGCATGGACACAGCAGTACTCCCCTTGGCTATACTTAAATGGAAATAACGTAGGATGCACATTCTGCAAATATGCCAAGCACCTTTTTGGAGTCCAAAAGGGAGAACAGGTGGCAGAGAAGTGGGCTTCTGGAGAGGTCACAGCAAAAGATGTCAGGGCCATGAGAAAGAAAATCTACAAACACAGAGACAGCTTAACTCGCAAGGCATCAACAGATATTCAACAGCAGAAAGAGAAAGAGGTGTTGCCCACCTTGACAGAAACTTTGAATGATAAAGTTCTGTTGGAGACAGTGCACTCATTTAGAAAAGCACATTTTGTTGCAAAGGAGAAGTTAGCCTTCTCAAAAATGTATGGATTGGTTGAGTTACAAGAAATGAATGGAGTAAAAACCGTCTCTTGTCACAAATCTGATCACTCTTGCATTAATATAATAACACACATTGCCAATAAAATGAGGGAAAAAATTTGGGAGAAGCTACCTCATCCTATACCTCAGAGGAGATGTGACAGGAGAAGGTGAGACAGAAAACATTTTTTTGGGATTTGATTGAGCTGGAGGAAGGAACAACTGCTGATGCCATATACAAAGCTCTCAAAAAGAGTCTCCTGGAAGCTGACCTGGATGATGCATACCTCAAGTCTCATCTGATTTGCATAACAACAGATGGGGCATCTGTGATGACTGGAAGACAGAGTGGTCTTATCACAAGGCTGAAAAAAGACTATCCTTTGCTGGAGAGTATCCACTGTCTTGCTCACAGGCTTGAGTTATCAGTAAGTGATGCACTAAAGTCAGTCACAGGTTGCAATCACTTTGAGATATTTATTTCAAAGCTGTATACACTGTACCATCAATCCCGAAAGAATGCCAGACAACTTTCAGAGGCAGCTTCTCAAGTTAACATCTGCCTACTTTAGATTGGTCACATTTTTACCATCCGCTGGGTAGCAAGTAGTTTTGTGACTTTACAAGCTGTTTGGAGAGACTTCCCTGCTCTGGTTGCACAAATGAAAAAAGGAGCTGAAGATGGATCTCGCTCTGATATAGAAAGAAAAACATTCAGTGGCCTTCTGAATCGCCTCACATGCACTGGCTTTGTTAATGACCTGGCAACCATTAAAGATGTGCTACGTGAACTTCACAGTCTGTCCCTAAAACTTCAGGTAGGTACAGTCATCTATCTATCTATCTATCTATCTATCTATCTATCTATCTATCTATCTATCTATCAAAATACTTCAAACTTTCTCAAGCCAACTTCAAAGTTTATCTAGTTTAGATTTGTCTTTTTTTATTTTTCAGAACAGAAGCACTTCTCTTATGGAGGCCACACGAGAAATAAAGCTCTGTGCTGTGTTCAGACTCTGTCAGCAGATTGTCATTTTACTGACAGCTTCTGATCAATGTGGAAGCAGCCAAATATCTCCAAATGAAAGAAAACTCGGGTTTATCTTGGCAACAATACCCTTCAAAAGGCGTTCAGATGAAGAAAAAAAGAGGATAAACTCCAGAAGAAGGACACAGATTCAGTTCACATTAAGAGGAGCATCCAGCAGTTCCAGCAGGACATACAGAAGATAAAAAAAAGAATTAAAAAAACATTTGGTAAATGTAACTTGTTTAAATCTGTAGACACGCTGTGATAGATGTGTGTGGGATTAATGGGAGGATTATATCTTAAGGTTACTGAAATATTTAAGAAAACATATTGTAAAGTTATCAAAGGCAGGAGAAGAAATTTACGACTACCCATAGAAGGTCAATTAGAAAATACAGCTACATTTATTGCAAATATTTTATGTATTTATTTATTTTGATAGCTCCCTCTTATAGATATGAAGATTTGTAATACAATTATTATTATTATTATTTTTACAATATAGCCAGAAGTGTCAATACTAAAGGTCCAAGCACAGTGGCTTTTGTAGATGATACAGTTATATACTTCTAAAGGCCATGTCTCTTTTCTAATAACAATCTTTAGGTGTCTAGTTTTAGAAATATTATTCCATTTAATACATTAAAATTATTCACATTTTATATTCACTTTCCTTTAGTTGGCCATATATTCAGTCATAGTTGGCGACATAAGTTTTCAATATCATTGGGATATAAAAATATTAATGATAGTATGCATTTTTGAGATTGTAATATATTACATTTTGGGAAATAAATATTTCTATGCATTTTTTACTACAATTGAACTATTTATCATTTTCACAGTCTTTAAATAGTGATCTAAAAGAGTTTGTTGTGTGATTTCCTCTAGTGGACAACATTAGTATTACAGCCTTCATCTCTGTTAGCTCCCTGAGCAGCAGAAATTCATCAAACTTGACTTATTTACTCATATGTGTTGTCCATGTGTATGAATTACTGAGAAATTATGGATTAAAACACTGAAACTTTCCCTTTATAACTTAAAACTGGTCATGTTTAATTGTTTCAGCTGAAATTGAGATTTTGTGATCACTACATCATGTTTGTTTTTCTCCTTCAGTCTCTAGGTCTGTGATACCATACTCTCACACACCATGGACCAGTTCTCCTTCACAAACATCTTGTTAGTGTCACTGTGCTTCAAGCAGACAGGTTTGAACAGGACACAATGGTGTTTCCTGAAGATGCACTGAGCAGGACTTTGAAGGTCTATCCAGAGCTCAGTGAGAGTAAGCTGAAGACAGAGCTTAGTCTCATCTACTGCAAGGAAGAGTTCAGAAGCTCTCGTGCTGCTGTGGACCTTCTCCAGCTGTTTATGGAGAACAATCTTGAACAAGATCCTCATCAGCACACCCATGACCACAGCAGAAGTGATCTGAGGGCTTCTTCTCAAGCTTGAAAAGAATGAAGACTTCTCTGAGAAACAGCAGGACCCAGGAGAGGCTGAATGCATTGTTCATGCTGTCGATGGAGAAGAGACTGGGACTGAGATGATGATTTCAACCAGAAAGAAAGCCAGGGACAAATCTGACAGCCGGAAAGAAAGGAGAAAAAAGTGCTACTGGCCAGTGATTGGGCAACTTCACAGTGTGTGTGTGTGTATGTTTATGATACATAATCACCTGATAAATGGCTATTTACAGTCCTGCATTACTAACAGTTTAGTTTTTCAGTTTGTTTGCGCACTCCCAAAAGGTTTTTTATTGAAACGAAAATGATGGTGTATAAAATTTATTTTTATAATGATTTATAATTATATAAAGGTTTTGGGTTTTGTTCACTCTTAGAATAGGACACACTGGACTGAATCAGACACTGTTCAAAACAGACAAACATCAACAGGTTTATGTGAAAACTGTAAGGAAAAGGAGTCAGTGTTACGTGTGTTATTGTGGAGGAAATATGAGGAGGAAAGAAGGGAAATGATTCAAATAAAGACAGACATTGTAAATGATAATGTTCAGAAGATTTTAGAAGGAAGTACTTGTAATGTGTTCAAACATCTCATGATTTACCTAAAAAATACAGGATTGATGGAAAGAATATAATTAATTTCTAAATGTCCTAGTTTGTCATATACTGCTCCACACTCCAGTCTCGTATGTGGCATTAATGCACCTTTAAAATCAGCCGCCAATCAAATCAAAAGAAGAAGAAGAAGAAGCTTTCCTACAAGAAAAATCCTGATCCATACTTTATTCCAGTTGGTGGCGGTAATGCACCAAACAGTTAGACTGCAATCCGCTAATAAACACCGAAGAAGAGAAAGCAGAGCCCATGACGTCAGCACTCGCGCGCGCTTCATTTTGGCGGTTTTCTGAGGTGAGTAGTTCGCTATTTTCACGCAATTGTAAAATCCTCTTTACACCTTTTGTTTCGAGCAAACTCTTTACATAGAAAACTGTAAGATGTGTAAATACTCTGATGTTATGAACGCGCTAAATAACAGAAATGTGTTCAGATTGATAAGGACAAATCACAATGTTTGATAAAGATGTGTTTCTATCAGCAAACAGTCGGAATAAAGTGAGCTGATCTGCTGCTGATCCTGAATGTCTTGTTTAATGAGTGTTTATAGTCTGAGACTCATCAATATTATCAGCTAATCAAAATCCTCTTTATTTCATGATAATAGATCCTGTTTTCACCTCATTCATTATACTGATGACTTCATATCTGTTCATTGACACATTAAGATCATTTTATTGCTGTCAAGATCAGAAAACAACACAGTTATCAGTTATTGTGACATTACAAGATGAAACTATCACATCAGCATTTATTCATTAGTCTGTGATAAACCATGTTTCATATAAAACACAAAACTGAAACACATTCAGTTCAACTCAATTCAGTGGTGCTTTATTTGTACCTTGCAGATTTGTAAAATTATATTTCTATGTTTATTCTTTCACTTTCTAAATTCTTAGATTGTTTATAATTGGTATCTTTTAATTATATGTTTTTCAGCCTACGAGCATCAAAGCATGAGGAAGAAGATAAATCTGCAGAGACAGAGTTTACTGAAGAACATAGAGAACATGAGAGATCTAGAACCCTGCAGAACCAAACACACTGAAGAACAAACAGCTTGTGTTTATTCTTCATCCTTCATTATTTATTTTTTTACTTTAATTTTAGATCTGATAGAGAAGAAACATGTCAAAACTGGAGAGACATCTCTCACAGAGACTGAAAGAGTTTCTTTACTGAAAGAAGAAACAAGAAACGTTTCACCTGCTCTCAGTGTGGAAAGAGTTTGACATACAAACACAACCTCAGTGTTCACATGAGGATCCACACTGGAGAGAAACCGTTCACATGTGATCAGTGTGAAAAAAAAAAAAAAACATTTTTAAGAGCTTCACACCTGAAGAGTCACCTGAAAATTCATACAAAAGAGAAACCACAATCATTTTCTTTCTGTGGACATAGTTTTTCACATCTGCATACTTTAAAATACCATCAGAAGATACACACTGGTGTGAGAGAATATATGTGCTTTGAGTGTGAGAAGACTTTTATTACAGCTGAACATTTGAAACTGCACCAGAGGATCCACACTGGAGAGAAACCTTACAGGTGTTCACACTGCGACAAGAGATTCAGTCGGTCAGGAGACCTGAAATCACACGAAAGGACTCTGGAGAGAAACCGTATCACTGCTCTGCATGTGGTAAGAGTTCCACTCAGTTGTTTTCTCTACGAAGTCATCAAATAAACAATCACAATAACTAGTTTATCTTTACAGGTGTATTCCAGAAAGGAGGTTCAACAAACTCAGAGTTGAGGTGTCTCCCACAGTTTTGCTCATGGGTAATAAACTTATTCTCCATGGGAAATGTACTTGAAAAGTCTTCGCTCCCTGCATCACGGATCGGGTGAGCTGGAAGTTTCCACAGAGTTGAAATCTGCTCAGACTAATGTGTGGTCACCTGCAAGCAAACATTTAATCTTAAAGGATCTAATTGATTCTCAGAATTTGAACATTTTATTTTTAACAGAGAGCTGGTTACATACTAGTGATACTAAGTTCACTTTCTGAGTTGCTAACATCTAACAGTGTTTTTTTAATTCCCTGCGGGTCTCTGGTGGTTTGACCACTATTTTAAAATGAGCTTGAATTGTCGGACTCTGCACACTACACATTATGCTAGTTATGAGTTGTTTCAGTTGAACTCCTCAGTACTCTGTGCTGTGGTCTATCATCCTCCAAAATTCAACAAGCCTAATAAGAGATTTTACAGACTTTTTGGGTGATTTATGTTTAAAATATGATAACATTTTAGTAATGGGGGACTTAATTCATTTGAAAGTTCATTTATTTCAGTAAATCAACTCAAATGACACATCTGTGTTACTTATGTTTTATTTATTAGTTATTTTAAGAAGGCTTTGACTTTAAAACATACTGTAATGCCAGCATATGAGGATTAAGATTGCTGTATTATCCTCTCTATTCTGTATTTCACCTCTGTTATAATTTATTTCTAATAAACCTGACAATGTATATTAATTATTGTGGTGATCGTAAGTAAACAGGTGACGTTCAGCACCATGTTCAGCAGCATCAGTGCCACCCTGTGATGTTCAGGACCAGGGACAGCTCCATCAGTGCCACCCTGTGATGTTCAGTACCAGGCATAGCTCCATCAGTGCCACCCTGTGATGTTCAGTACCAGGGACAGCTCCACCAGTGCCACCCTGTGATGTTCAGGACCAGGCATAGCTTCATCAGTGCCACCCTGTGATGTTCAGGACCAGGCATAGCTCCATCAGTGCCACCCTGTGATGTTCAGGACCAGGGATAGCTCCATCAGTGCCACCCTGTGATGTTCAGGACCAGCGATAGCTCCATCATTGCCACCCTGTGATGTTCAGGACCAGGGACAGCTCCACCAGTGCCACCCTGTGATGTTCAGGACCAGGCATAGCTCCATCAGTGCCACCCTGTGATGTTCAGGACCAGGGATAGCTCCACCAGTGCCACCCTGTGATGTTCAGGACCAGGGATAGCTCCACCAGTGCCACCCTGTGATGTTCAGGACCAGGCATAGCTCCATCAGTGCCACCCTGTGATGTTCAGTACCAGGCATAGCTCCACCAGTGCCACCCTGTGATGTTCAGGACCAGGCATAGCTCCATCAGTGCCACCCTGTGATGTTCAGGACCAGGGACAGCTCCATCAGTGCCACCCTGTGATGTTCAGCACCATGTTCAGCAGCATCAGTGCCACCCTGTGATGTTCAGGACCAGGGACAGCTCCACCAGTGCCACCCTGTGATGTTCAGGACCAGGCATAGCTCCATCAGTGCCACCCTGTGATGTTCAGGACCAGGGATAGCTCCACCAGTGCCACCCTGTGATGTTCAGGACCAGGCATAGCTCCATCAGTGCCACCCTGTGATGTTCAGGACCAGGCATAGCTCCATCAGTGCCACCCTGTGATGTTCAGGACCAGGGATAGCTCCATCAGTTCCACCCTGTGATGTTCAGGACCAGGGACAGCTCCATCAGTGCCACCCTGTGATGTTCAGCACCAGGGATAGCTCCATCAGTGCCACCCTGTGATGTTCAGGACCAGGGATAGCTCCATCAGTGCCACCCTGTGATGTTCAGGACCAGAGATAGCTCCATCAGTGCCACCCTGTGATGTTCAGCACCAGGGATAGCTCCTCCAACACAGGTGTGCACAGTTTCTCCTCTGACAGGGAGCCTCAGTGGCATCTCGTTTAACTCTGCGTGGAGGACACTTGGTTTACAGCAACCTACAAAGCGCTCCAACATAATGAGAAAACCAGACACAGATTATAAAAAAGTACTGAGCACTGTGAATGTTAGAGACTCATGTTATATTTATAACAATCATGGTTTGATGTTTGAATTGTATTTCATGGAAGTTTTTGAAGACGGATAAACAATACATGTTGTGACAACCTGGACAGAAGTGTGAATTGACCATAATATTGTATGTTATGGTCTAAGATTCGTTGTAAGATTCGTTAAACCTTGTTTGCTAGAATACATCTAATTAAGTACACAATACTCCGACATTTGCTCGTTCCTGCAGATTTTTGCTTCAATCTCAATCTGACACACCTGAACAAACTAGTCAAGCTCTTACTAATCACACTAGAAACTGCGTCTGGTGTGTTGAGGCATGTTGGATCTGAACTCTGCAGGACACTGGCCATCCAGGACTGAGTTTGGGCACCCCTGTCCTAATAGAAAGATAGAGTCAGGTGTGTTTGATGAAGGTTGGATCTGAACTCTGCAGCAAAGTGTATCTCTAGGGCCAGAGTTGAGAACCCCTGATTTAGACAATTTACTTCTTCACAACCTTGTTTCTTTTTGGTGTTGCACTGAATTCTGTGACCCTGTAGACGCTGCATTGAGCTAATTTCTAAGATCTAAGCTAAGAGCTAAGCAGCACTAAAGTCATTAAATCTGCTGGGTCACAGATTCGATAACTGAATGAATCAGCACCGTATGAATGGTTTACTAACTCATGAAGACAGTTCACTGTCACTTACTGACAAACACTGCAATGAAAGCATTGATATTTAATCAGGTTGTTATGTCCCAGGTTATAATTGTATTTTGGGTACGATGTTGTTGCTCCCTCCCCTTCTTTCTCTTTCCATCTTTACTTTCTATTTCAGCAGGGTGACGCGGGAACGGGAGTTGTCGAATTCTGTCAATCAAGTAAAATGTTAAGTGACCACAACGCGCGGCTTCACTAATGAGGACGCGCCATATAATTAAAGGGTGCAGCCTTAATCAGCCTTTAATCATATGGTTCTTCTCTCTAAGGTGTTCACCGTTTCCGTTACCTGGTTGTCAAACCAATGTTAGTAAACGGGGAAAGAGAAAAGAACAGGTAAGATATCACGTGATATACATGTGACACACTGAGGTTGTCAATTTTGTATAGAACACTAGTTTAGTGACTCGTGCCGCTTGATTGTATGTTTTCTTTGGCTGGTAGTTAGCGTAGTTTATTTAGGGCGTCTTTGACGCTGAACTTTTTTTATTTTCTTTTATATAGGGGTTTGTTTGTGAATATTGATGGTTGAGTTAGATTAGAAGGTTTTTTGTTTATAGCAAGATTAGTTATGTTTTGTTTCTTTCTTTGTTTTGGCACGGTCTTGTTCTTTTCCCTATTCCCCGTTCTTTTGTAAATCTCTATTTTTGTTTGATTATAAAGTGTGTATAATTTGTAAAGTTATGTAAATAATAATCTGGGTTAATGTTTTGCTTGATCACTGTAATAAATAGACACTTTGCCGAATTTAGGACAGGTTGTGTGTTGTTGTTGTTTTTTTTCCAGTACACGTTCAGTGTTTTAATGTTGCACCCCTTTATTTTTCCCCTAGACTTTAAAAAGGGTTTGTAACACAGGTACACAGATATTATAAAATATTATTTATTGAACAATAATAGCCATTATAAACTCTTTATTATATATTATTTAAACAAGTTCTAAATTCGATGCCATATACCTGTAATATGTGTTGAAAAACAAAATACCTGTAATATGTGTTGAAAAACAAAATCCTTATAATATAAACATTACGTTAAGTGAAAACAAGTAATAAGACTGCAATATGATTATTGTTATAACTGCAATAAAATCTAGTTGAAATTAAATGCTGCTTTTATGCATTATGCATAATGTCTATGCATTGAAATTTATTGGACTTTGTTAATGTGCTCCTGTTCAAATTTGGCAGTCATTGCATAGTTTTCATGTGTTGTACTTTAATTGAAATTCTGTTTTATTTGGTATATATTTATGCTTTTGGCTTGTTTTTATTTGTGTGAACTACCCATATTATATTAGGCTACTTTTCATATTTTGTGAATAAATACGATGAGTGACTAAATTTGTGTGTATTATAAATTAATAAGCCTTCATATGTTAACATCAGTGTTGGGAATAACGCATTACAAAAGTAATGCATTACAGTAACATATTACTTTTTGCTGTAACGCAGTAGTGTAAGGCATTACTAATCAATTTTCAGTAATATATTACTCGGTACATGTTCATTAATGTTTGCGTTACAATGCACTTTTAGCCCAAAATTAAATTTTTTAAAGAAAAGAAGAAGAAGAAGAAAAAAAAAAAAAAACGAAAGACCGCAAGACATTAACGAATCGAAATATGAAGCAAATAAGTCATATTTCCTGTTCGTGGTCAGTCAATAGCTGCTTGTGGTGTTTGTTTTGCATTTAAATAATTTCTGTGTTTTATTTCTTTCCTAGTAGCCTATAGTTTATAGTTTCAGTTCAAACCGTTAGAAGCTCTGACAGAAAGGCTGCGTGTGAGGCTGACAGAGACTGAGAGACGTGTTTGAGATGTGCTGTTTTCCTTAATGCATAACTTACATTGCACAGGTATATTCTGTAAATGTTAAAAAACCAATGGAAATATTTCCATTTTGCTGTGAGAAGTGCATGAGCTTTTGCTTCAGCGATTCTCCACTAGTCGACGTAATATTGTAATGTAAGGAATTACTTTTAAATGACAGTAACAAGTAATATATAATGTATTACAGTTTGGAAGTAACTTGCACAACACTGGTTAACATAGGCTTATAAAATGGAAAATAACCAGAGATCAGCAACGCTACAAGTAAGGCGAAATGTAAATAAGGACTGGTAATAAGATGAATATTCATATTTAATACTGTTAAGAAAACATTTTGATTGGAGCATGTAAATTACCAGTTTTGGGGTGGTAAGTACCTTTTTTTATGAACGTGATTAAAAAAACGTTTCTAAAACACAAAAAATGTAGTCAAAAAAGCAAACAAACATTTGTATTAAATACGTTGCAAAATGTTCTTACATCTGTCACAAGACAGTCTTTGAAGCTGAGGTAGAAGATTGTATTTATTTTAAACTTAATTATTTTTTATAGTATGTGTTCAGTTATAATTCTGTGGCTGAAATCCATCAAAATGTTTGTCTTATCTGTAACAAGACACACTAAACAACTGGTTTTCAAATTAAAGTCAAAACTTTGCCAGCTTTATCTTAATTGTTGAAAAAAAAAAGAACCATGTTACGATTTTCTTTCAGTTTATTTTTGTGAATTTATTGTGTGCAGCTTCCATTTTGAGAGACACAGATAGATAAGATTTAAAGAACGAAAAAAAGGCTCTGAATCAGGAGTCGATATCATTCCCCTTAATGGAATCGATTCCTTTGGATTCGACTCTCGATTCCCAGCGCCCCGGAATTCCCCACCAACCCGTGTTATTTATACGCAGATTGATGAGAACAGGTTGTCCCCACATTCCCACAGTCCCACATTTCCCAGCCCTGCAGCGAGGACACTGCGCAGACAGCAAGAGAGAAAGCGGAGCTCGTTGGATTTAATCCATTTTATGTCGTAGAAAACATTTGTACAGGTAGGCTATAACTTTAGCACAGATACTAATTTTAACATTGTTTTTATATATTTAATCAGATCTGATCCGTCTAAGAGATATTTTTAATTAATTGCTGACAAACTGTCGAGCACGCCCAAAGGACAGAAAAATTAGAAATAGAAACTAGAAATTCTCCTTTTAGTAAACAAGACTGCAATTATGTTTTTAAAAAGGGGCTGTTGAAAACTAATGTTTCTTTAGGCTTTCCGTGTTTCGCTTTTGTTTTATGCTGTTGTTTTTGACCGTAATAAAGTTGGTTCGAGGTTTTACATTTGTCAGAGATCCAGCCTCGAAAATCTTCAACAGTACTTTAACGAGTAAACACAATTACAAGAAACATACTGTGTTATAACTGTTTTTAAATGTAGAATAGATCGCAATGTTTCATTTGTTTTAATCTGCCATAAAGTATTAAAACTGATAAGACCTCTTAATGTAAAAGTGCAGGATAGGGACCGTCTGCAAAGTGCAAAACCAATAGCAAAAAGCACATTTATTCCATGTAAATACTTCACTTGTGAAATGTATAAAAAATATCTCCATTCTAAGGGGAAAATTTAGATGTCGGTTTTACTTTTGTTCACAGAACTAAAGCACAGCATAAGCTTTTGGAAATGGAACAATTGAGAAAAGGCTTGCAAAGTATTACAAAGATTGTGCAGTTTACCGCCCCCTAGAACAAGATATTTTGCACTTTTCTTAACCTAGTTTGACATTCCGAAGTTTAAATAAATTAATTCACAAGGCACACAGTTTGGTAAACTTCAAAGGTTTTGTCTTGTTATTTGTTCAGAGAACAATATTTACAGCCATATTTTACTAGCATATGTAAATCAGGATGACTGCTATTGAAGATGAATCAATTCAATTCAAGTTTATTTGTATAGCGCTTTTTACGATACACAAGTACATTACAGAACAACTTTACAGAAAGTGACGTTTCTACAATATTTAGTAGTAGCTTATAATTGGTGACTGTCAGTTTGTGCACGTATTACAGGATTTTTCAGAAAAATTAATACAAGACTGTAATAATAAAACTTCCTATTCATCGGGAAGAAGGAGGGGGAACCGGCGCACAATCTAACTGAAACTTAAATTATCACAAAATAAACAAAACAGCGCATCAGCCCCTCACGGACGACTGATGCGCGCAAATAAAAAGCAAAACATAAACTAAAATCCCAGGCCTGGTCCTCTCTCGTCCTTCACTGTCGTCGCTCCAGTTTTATATCCTTCCATCTCCTACGTGGGACTCGAGACCGGCGGTGGGTCGCAGGTGTCGCTGATTTCCCAATCATTCCGCCCGGCCTCACTCCTTGTTCCCACGTCCCTCGGCCCCGCCCCACTTGCCACAAAGACATAGTCAGCCAGACGATGAACATTATTAACAGCAATTATTATATGATGCAGTCATATAACCTTAGGGAGCATGATGGATTTTAGTGTGGTATAAGGATAGTTAGGTACACAGGAGCTAAACCATTAAGGGGCCTTATAGGTAAGTAATGATAATTTGTAATTGATACGAAACTTAATAGGTAGCCAGTAGTGCTGGGCGGTTTGACCAAAAATGTATATCACATTTTTTTTTTTCAAAATTATACCAGTTTTCCGGTTTATGAGTTCTTATTTTATTTTATTTTTTTATGCATAATCAGGTGTACAATGCATTTTCTGCTGGTTGATATTCCAATATGTGCTAGCGGCTAAGGTGCTGGAGCAAATTGCTCGTGTTGCTGCCTTTGGCGACAATTTTAGCCCTACATCACTTGCATAAAATGGATGTTTGGTCGACGTCGGATTTTGGAAACCAAAAAACCTCCAAACAACAGACCAGGCTCCTCTTTTTGGCTGTAACGCCTGTTTCACACATAATCTGCCTGCAGTGCATATGCAGTCCGCGGCACAGACTCATTGTGCTTTCACACAGGACGTGTTTGCAGTCCGCTACTGATCCGCGTCGGTTTAGTCCACAAACACAACATTTGTTCATTGTTTTGATTTCATATCATGTAAAAAAAGATATATATATATATATTATTTTATTAATTTTTTTTTCAGCATTGTAAGTCTTTTATCACAGAACAGGAACAATCTTTCATATTTTGTTCATACATGTTTACCCTCACCACGCCTCGCAGTCGCTGCTTAGAAGTGCAATATTGTAAAGGGTCCATTTGAAACGGTGTCGCCAGCTGCGGCGCAGCATAACATTCGTTCCGAACGGTATGACCTGTTATGCCGCTTGTATGGCGGTATATTAAAAATTAACATCGTAACGAAAATATACACCGGTTTTCGGTATGAACCGGTTTACCGCCCAGCACTAGTAGCCAGTTCAGAGACTGTAAAATTGCGGTAATATGATCATATTTTGTTGACCTGGTAAGGACTCTAGCTGCTGCATTTTGTACTACCTGTAGCTTATTTATTAAAGATGCAGGACGACCACCTAGAAGTGCATTACAATAGTCTAGTCTAGAGGTCATGAATGCATGAACTAGCTTTTCTGCATCAGAAACAGACAACATGTTTCATAGCTTGGCAATGTTTCTAAGATGGAAGAATGCAGTTTTTGTAACATGGGAAATATGATTTTCAAAAGACAAGTTGCTGTCTAATATAACACCCAGATTTTTGACTGTAGAGGAAGTAACAGTACATCCGTCTAGTTGCAGATTGTAATCTACAAGATTCTGTGTACTGTTTTTTGGTCCAATAATTAATATCTCTGTCTTATCCGAATTTAATAGGAGAAAATTATTGGTCATCCAATCTTTTACATTTTTTACACACTCTGTTAGCTTAGATAATTTAGAGGTTTCATGTGGTCTCGTTGAGATTATAGGGACCCTTATTTTCTAATAATATTACCAAAGTGGCAACATGTATATTGAAAATAGAAGGGGACCTAGGGCGGATCCTTGTGGCATTCCATATTTTACTGGTGATAAATGAGATGAATCCCCATTTAAATAAACTAAATGGTTGCGATCGGACAGGTAGGATCTAAACCATCTTAGAGCCTGCCCTTGAATACCTGTATAGTTTTGTAATCGATCTATGAGTATGTCATGATCTATGGTGTCGAACGCAGCACTAAGATCAAGTAAGACTAGAAATGAGATGCAGCCTTGATCTGACACAAGAAGCAGGTAATTTGTAATTTTAACAAGTGCAGTCTCTGTGCTATGGTGGGGCCTGAAACCTGACTGAAATTCTTCATACAGATCATTTTTTTGTGCAGGAAGGTGCTCAATTGGGCAGACACAACTTTTTCTAAAATTTCAGACATAAATGGAAGATTTGAAATAGGGCTATAATTTGCCAGTACACTAGGATTTAGTTTTGGTTTCTTAATAAGAGGCTTAATAACCACCAGCTTAAATGGTTTTGGGACGTCACCTAAAGATAACGACAAGTTAATGATATTGAGAAGCGGTTCTTCGGCTACAGGTAACAGCTCTTTCAGTAATTTAGTGGGTACAGGATCTAATAAACATGTTGTTGGTTTAGATACAGTGATAAGTTTATTTAGCTCTTCCTGTCCTATATTTGTAAAGCACTGAAGAAGAAGAAGTTTATTCACATACACATACATATATTCATATGCACTTAAGATAATCATGCATGTGAACTGGTCCCCAAAGAAGCTACCTTAAGCTTATACTAGGGGGCCATGACAAGCCAGGCAAAAAGAAAAATGAGAATGAAAAAATGAAAAAAATGTGTGGCCTACATATAATACATTTCATACATCACATTCATACAACAAAAGGAAGGAGATCCCATTTAACAGATACAATTTTGTTTAACAGTTTACCTGACTGCAGTTTATCTTTGGGTGCGATGGATGAAACTGAAGTGTTAGACGCTGTAGAATTTACATTTGTTATTGTATTTCTAATGTTATCTATTTTATCAGTGAAGAAATTCAAGTCATTACTATTTAACGTTGGTGGAATATTTGAATCAGGTGGCGTCTGGTAATTTGTTAATTTAGCCACTGTGATAAATAAAAACCTTGGATTGTTTTGGTTATTTTCTATGAGTTTGTGGATATGCTCTGCCCTAGCAGTTTTTAGAGCCTGTCTATAGCTGGACATACTGTTTTTCCATGCAATTCTAAAAACTTCTAAGTAAGTTTTTCTCCATTTGCGTTCAAGACTACGAGTATCTTTCTTGAGAGAGTGAGTATTACTGTTATACCAGGGCACAGTACATTTTTCTCTAACCTTTTTCAATTTGATCGGGGCAACAGCTTCTAATGTATTAGAGAAAATAGTGCCCATGTTGCCAGTCATTTCGTCTAATTCATGTGTAATTTTGGGTACAAATAGCAGTTCATATAAATCAGGCAGGTTTTTTTTTTATTTGCGAATCTGTCTTTGGTGACTGGAACAATAGTTCTGCCCAGACGGTATCGCTGAGACATATAGTTAATATCAGTGATACGCAGCATGCACGATACAAGGAAATGGTCTGTAATATCATCACATTGAGGTACGATATCTATATCAGTAAGATCGATTCCATGCAATATAATTAAATCTAGTGTATGATTAAAACGATGAGTGGGCCCGGTGACATTTTGCTTGACTCCAAAGGAGTTTATTAGGTCAGTAAACGCAAGTCCTAATGTATCATTTGTATTATCAACGTGAATATTAAAATCTCCCATGATTAGCGCCTTATCAACTGTAACTAGAAGGTCTGAGAGGAAATCTGCAAATTCTTTTAGGAATTCTGTATACGGCCCTGGTGGTCTATACACAGTACCCAGAGCAAGAGATACATTAGATTTCTCTTGCATGTCTGACAGAGTAACATTTAGCAGAAGTATTTCAAAAAAGTTAAACCTGTATCCTGTTTTCTGGGTAACATTGAGAATATCACTATATATTGTTGCAACACCCCCGCCACGACCAGTCTGACGGGGCTCATGCTTATAACAGTAGTTTGGTGGAGTCGACTCATTTAGACCAAAATAATCATTTGGTTTTAGCCAGGTTTCAGTCAAGCAGAGTATATCAAAACTTTTATCTGTGATCATTTCATTTGCAATAACTGCTTTGGTGTGAGTGATCTGATATTTATGAGCCCAAACTTACATTTTTGTTTTTTATTTACTTTACGTTTTTCTTGTTTAATCACGATAAGATTTTTTCTAGATCCTACATTACATTTATATTTTGACCTCACTATTCGGTGAACAGACACAGTCTTAATAGATTCATTTTTAAAACATACAGTATTCCATCTCATCTTCAAAGGGTGTGTCTTGTCACTGGTTCACAGACGAACATTTATATGTTGGTTTTATTCACAAAACTAGAACACAGCACATGACATTGAAATGTCAACAAATACTTAATCAATGTAAAGTAAATACACTCTTCTATCTTAACTTCAATGGGTGTTTCTTGTAATTGGTTCCTAAACAAACATGTAAATGTTGGTTTTATTCACAGAACTATGAGACAACACATGATATTGAAATAATAAAAAAATACATCAATTAATTTCCTATAAATGTACTCTTCTATCTCAATTTCTAAGGATGTGTCCTAAAAGAACATTTCCATGTTGATAACCTCAACAAAGCAGCATTTATTAAGCATAGAAATCAGAGCGTTCTCTTTTATTATTTATAATTAGGCCTATATCATTTTACATTTAATGACACATTCAATCTAAATTGTGGAAGCTTAAATAATAAAATACTTCTAAAAAAGAAACACAAATGTTAATAATAATGTGAGTATAAGACATTAAAGGAATAGTTAACCCAAAAAATGTCTCATATCATTTCAAACTAGGGATTGAAAATATCGATTAATTCCATAATCGACTGTCGTTTAATCGTTAAAGCTGCAGTAGGGAACTTTTGTAAAAATATTTTTTTTTACATATTTATTAAACCTTTCATTATGTCCTGACAGTAGAATATGAGACAGATAATCTGTGAAAAAAATCAAGCTCCTCTGGCTCCTCCCAGTGTCCTATTGCCATTTGCAGAAACTCAATCGCTCCCGTTAAGAAACAACCAATCAGAGCTGCGGTCCGTAACTTTGTTTGTGTTCAAAATGTAGAAAAATGTATATAATAAGCGATTACACCATGAATCCATTTTCCAAACCGTGTTTTTAGCTTGTCCTGAATCACTAGGGTGCACCTATAATAAGTGTTTATATTCTGACTATTTTAGACTGCTTCGGGGGTACCGCGGCGGAGTAACCCAGTACCTTTGTGATTCTTCATAGACATAAACAGAGAGAAGTAGCTCCGGCTACGATGTTCTTCCGCAAGACGCAAGCAGTTCTGTTTATTAACCGCTAGAGCGTCAAAAGTTACCTACCGCAGCTTTAACCATAATGCTGCAAAATGCTTCTATTGCAGGCAAGCAGTCACTGGCATGACAGGATGTGTAAAAGCCACACACAAACACACAGCGCTTTTACCGGGGTTTTAGTCTGAATAAAATGCTAGTAGCAGGATTATAAAATGAATAGATGTAATTATGATAATTTCATAAAATGAAGAGAGCGCGCCATACGTTTGAGATCAATTAACTTTGTTGACTTTCCTATCCCTCACGGAGACCGCTTGAACACGCCTCTTTAAATGGTTTTGTGGTGTTCGTTCTTGTATTTTAAAACACAATTGCAATGTTTTCAACTGACATTGTGGCATTTTAAATAAAATTATCCCAAACGTAACTGTGGTGTGCGTGTGACAGTGCTGAATAATCGATAATAATAACCAATAATCGATTAATCGTTTGCATCCCTATTCCAAACCTGTATGAGTTGCTTCCTTATTTTGAACATATAAGAAGATATTTTGAAGATAGCTGGAAATGAAACAGTTGGTGGTGGTCTCCCATAGTATTTTTTTCCTACTATGGAAGTCAGTGGGAACCAGTCTCAATTTTCTCTATTCCTCCCTGGATATTCCCCTTACCAACTGTTGACCTTAGTAAACAACAGGAAATTATAGAAAATTCCAGTCAACTTCTGATACGGTATATAGTCCAGAAATATTTTGAGAAAAATTCCCCAGAATCAGTGTTTTTATTTACAGATAGATCCAAAGATCCTGACACAGAAAATGCAGGTGCAGATGTATATATTACAATGTGTGATTTATATATTAAGAGAAGAGTAACCAATCATGTGTCAGTATATGTGACAGAGCTATTGGTGATATTGCTGACCCTACAGTAGATAGAAGATATGGAAGTAAATCAATAACTCTGTCATTGCATCTGATAGTTTTTCAGCACTTGAAAGTATAAGATCTGGCAGGTCATCAGTTAGGATGGATATTATCAATGAAATATTCTGCAGGATGTATGAAATTAAAGTTGAGGGCTCATCTAAACAATTCATTTTGGTTCCTGCTCATGTTGGTGTGGAGGGAATAAGACCAGTGCATTTGTGTTTAACTCACTTTATTTTATATAGTGTTTTTTTGTTGCTGTTGCTGCTAACTGAACATATTTCTTCTTCTCATTAAGCTCATCATCTCCAGGTCACACTGAACAGCAGATTGTTGTCTCAAGCCAGTGCTGATCAATGACAGTTTAGCTGCAGTCTGTCAGAGAAGAGAGGAAAGATGAGTCTCTCACAGAAACAGAGGTAAGACTGAGTCTGTTTTCAGAGAATCATTTTAAACACTGCTGCACTTTCAGAGGATTGCTGGAAAAAAACCTTAACAAACTGTGTTAAAAAATAAATAAATACATAAAAATATTAAAAAAGTAGCCAATAGATGATAAATATCTGAGAACTGGAAATCAAAATTGTAATTTTACAATCACTCTTCAGCACTGGATATGTACTTTGTAAATTACTTCACATTAGTGATTTTGGTTTTTAGGTCCTAGATTATTTTCAGACATTAAAAATGACTCTTAATTTAAAGGGTCAGATGATGCTTTTTATTCCTGTAGAAAAGTTTCTCTTCTCTCTTTGTGTCATTAGTGTAAGATCAGGATCACATGTGTCTGTGAAGAGTGACCAGTCAAAGGATGATAACATGCCGAACTTCAGTGAGAAAAAAACATCTATCAAAAGGTATTTATTATCTTTGACATTATAATGTTGTGTTGGCTTATTTCTTCGCTAAGATGCTTGTGATAGAAATGAATGAAATAAAACAATAACTCACTGATTTCCTCTTTATTGAACTCAGTCTGGAGCTTCTTTCCAGTAACACAATCACACAAGCAGACACAAGGAGGTATAAATTAACCATGACAAATAGATCATGCAGCCAAACATGAATATGTCTTTCCATCTAACCATAGTCATAGATGAACAAATGCATGTCTGTACTGTGCTTCATTACCATCCTCAACAGTGAAGCTCTTTAAATGAGACTGAAGGAGCTCCTGTAGTAAAGTGTTTTGTTCTTTGTGTCATTAGTGTAAGATCAGACTCACATGTATCCAGCTCTGTGTCTGTGAAGAGTGACCGGTCAAAGGGAGAAGGACCAGACTTCAGTGAACAAACATCACGAACCAAATGGTATTTGATCTGTTTCTTATTTCTGTTTACACATAGACTGAGTCAGAAAGTGTGTCAGTGAATAATTATCATAAAAATATTTGAAGTCAATAAATTTATGACTTATTTATTGTTTTTATCTTTGTTAACATTTTTAAAATATACTTTGGTCATATATATATATATTTTCCTCCTAAAAATGCAGTATTTTGATTTCTTTTATTTACTCTCAGGCTTCAGTATGAAACATTAGATCCAGATTTACAGTCTCACAGGAACCACAAGAATGTTACAGACAGTCTCCTGCAGATCTTCCAGGTAATAAAACACATTTTCAAGAATATTTAATAATTATAATAAACAAATATGTTATTGAATAAGAGTGTGACAGAACTTTTATTTCTACTTTTTCTTTTTAAGAACCTATAAAATAAGAATGAAAGCCTATTTTTATTAATATTTACAACAAAGTAATGTTTGTCTCAACTTGATTTTTTATGAATATTTTTTAATTACTGAATAAATAATTTTGACCAAATATAAAAAAAAAAATTCTCATTCATTCTTGTCTTTCTTTGTAGGATCTTGAGAGCAAAATAATCAAATTTCTAAAGAAAGAACTGGAACAGTTTAAGAAAATATTACAAAAAGAGAACTTGCAATACTTTGTGAAGGACTTTAATGAGAACAGATGCAGTATGAAAGAAGCAGCTCTTGATCTCACGCTCTACTTCCTGAGAGAGATGAAGCAAGATGAAGCTGCTGAGACTCTAGAAAGTAAGATACTCGTAATCATCTGTCAGATTGTCACTTAAATGTAGAAAGAAAATAAGATTAAACAATATTTTTGTTTCTGTTTAGACGAGCTGGTCTTCATTCATCAGCTAAAGTGTAGCCTAAAGAAGAAGTATCAATGTGTGTTTGAAGGAATTGCAAGGCAAGGAGACTCTACACTTCTGAAGAACATCTACACAGATCTCTATATCACTCAGGGTTGTAATGAACAGGTCAATACTGAACATGAGGTGAGACAGATTGAAGTTGCTTCCAGACGTCATGAATCACAGGAGATACAGGTTGAGTGCAAACATTTGTTTGAAGCACCTGAACAAGACAAGCAGATCAGAACTGTACTGACAAAAGGAGTTGCTGGCATCGGAAAATCAGTCTCTGTGCAGAAGTTTGTTCTGGATTGGGCCGAAGGAAAAGAAAATCAAGATATCAGCTTCATATTTCCTCTTCCATTTAGAGAGATGAACTTAAGGGAGCAAGAAAAACTAAGCTTGATGGACCTTATAACTCAGTTTTTCCCAGAGACAAAAGGACTGAAGCTTACAAGAAGAAATCAATTCAAAGCCTTGTTCATTCTTGATGGATTGGATGAATGTCGACTTCCTGTAAACTTTAAGGATAATGAGACGTGGTCTGATGTTTCATCACCAGTCTCTCTGGATGTTCTCCTGACGAACCTCATCAAGGGAAATCTGCTTCCTTCTGCTCTCATCTGGATCACCAGCAGACCAGCAGCTGCCAGTAAGATTCCTCCTGACTGTATCGACCGGCTGACAGAGATACGAGGATTCAATGATGCACAAAAGGAGGAGTACTTCAGAAAAAGATTCACCGATGAGAATCAGGCCAAAGAAATCATTGATCATGTTAAACAATCAAAGAGTCTCTTTATCATGTGCCACATCCCAGTCTTCTGCTGGATTTCAGCCACTGTTCTCCAGAACATTTTAGAGGAGAAAAGAAATAATGTTGTGAAAAACAATCAGGCTGATGATGTCTCCAAAACACTGCAGGAGTCAAATACTGAAGACACTCCTAAGACTCTGACACAAATGTACACACACTTCCTCAGATTTCAGATCCAGCAGAGCAGACGAAAGTATGATGGAGAATATACACCAGATGTTTCCTGGGATAAAGATGCCATCTTTTCACTGGGGAAACTGGCATCTGATCAGCTGGAAAGAAACAATGTGATCTTCTATGACACAGATCTGGAAGCCTGTGGTATTGACGTCTATAAGGCATCAGTGTACTCAGGCATGTGTACCCAGATCTTTAAGGAGGAAACAGGGATCACTCTTGGTACCATGTACTGCTTCGTTCACTTGAGCATTCAAGAGTTTATTGCAGCCCTTTATGCACATCTGTTTCTAGACATCAACAAGAAATATGTGTTTGATCAAGACTCTACAGGACAGGAAAACAAAAGTGAAACCATGATTGATTTGCTGAAGACTGCAGTGGACAAGGCACTAGAGAGTGATAATGGACACCTGGATCTTTTTCTTCGATTCCTCCTTGGTTTGTCACTCCAGTCCAATCAGATACTCTTGCAGGGTCTTTTGACACAGAAAAATAGAAATGACCAGAGCAAAAAGGAAATAGTTCAGTACATCAAGCAGAAATTAGAGTCTAATCTGTCTCCAGAGAGATCCATCAATCTGTTCTACTGTCTGAATGAACTGAACGACCAAACTCTGGTGAAAGACATTCAGACCCACCTTAGCAAAGGAAGTCTCTCATCTGCTGATCTTTCACCTGCCCAGTGGTCTGCTTTGGACTTTGTGTTGTTGACATCAGAGGAGGAGCTGGAGGAGTTTGAGCTTCAGAAATTCAAGAAATCAGACGAGTGTCTCATTAGATTATCAGCAGTCATCAAAACCTCCAAAAGAGCTCTGTAAGTTATTGTTCTTTGTTAATGTTTTGTAAAATTGCATTAATCTACATTGATACATAGCAGGTTTGGACAACCCTGATCTATAGTGATTATTAATCATATACCAATTATAAGTATATATCTTTGTTAGGGTTAAATAATAACACACATTGTTTAACTTTATTATTATATTTTTTTATATTATAGAGCAATGATATTTTACTAGATTTACATGGGATTTATGTAGAAATTTCTGTTTTCAGCAAACTGTTTAGTTACAGAAGAAGCATGTCATGTTATTATAAACCACATTGTTCCATAGTTATTTCCACTTCAATATGCAGTTCAACTTTCATAAACTTATGCTATAAAGAAGATATAGAAACTCACCAAGATGATAGAGCAGCACTTATATATATATATATATATATATATATAATCATTGCCATTAATGATATAAGCTTATTATTCATATACATATTTTATTAAACTGAATACAAGCATGCTAGTGTCAATCTCTGGTTCATGTTTTGTCTTTATTGCCCTTATTTGGTCCTTCCTGTTCCTGTCCTTTTTGAGTGTATTTGTCTCCAGCGGTGTGTATTAATTTATTCCCAGGTGTTTCCCATTGGTGTCCATGTATTTTATAGGGTGTTCTGTGTGTAGTTCTTTGTCAGCCATCAAAAGTCATTCTTCAGTCAAGGCCGCCGGCCGTGGCTCTCTCTGGCCTGCTGGTTGCGCCAAAGACAAGCCTACCAGCCGCCCAGAAACCAAGTCTGCCTGTCGTTCCCGAGTAAAGCTCGCCATCTGTTCATGTGGCAAGCCTGCCGGTTCCTGCTGTACCAAGCCCACCAGTCGTTCAGCACTCTAGTTCGCCAACCTTCACCCCGATCCAGAAGAGGAAACTAGGGAGGAGGAGAAGGGTGTCATCTCCAGCCCCAAAGCTCTCTCCTGTGCGATCCCCAGCCTTTGTTAATAAAACCATTTTGATTTATTCACTTCTCATCTCCTCCCTCCTTCGATCCCGTGCTCCTCATGTGTGAAATGCGACAGCTAGTTTGTTTTATCTACAACATTTGAATGAATACAATTCTATTAATTATGCAGTATATATGTTTTCTTCTGTTCATGTAAAAATTGTTGGTATAAATTTAATTTTTGTGTTTAACAAATTTATTATATGCATCTAACTCTGTGATTTTATTAATTTTTATTGTAGGTTAAATGATTGTGGCTTAACAGACAAAAGCTGTCCAGCTCTGGCTACAGTTCTTGGATCAGATTCCAATCTGAAAGAGCTGAACATGAACAATAATAATCTGCAGGATTTAGGAGTGAAGCTACTCTGCACTGGATTTAAGGATATGAATTGCAAATTAGAGATACTGAGGTAAGTTTTGTGACCAATCCTAGTGTTTGGTTAGAATTCAGATCCATCTGTTAACATGGACCTCGTTAATTTGCTACAGATTTGAAGGCAGAACTGCTTCAGCTCAGTGAAATTATTTGGCTTTATTCCAGAATGAACTCTACGTTGCAGGTTCTAACCCAGCATTTCAATGTGGTTTAAGAGTGGACTTATGTTAGGCCATTTCTAAACTTAAATTTTCTTGTTTTTCAAACATGAGGTTGTTTGTATGTTGTAGGGTTGTGCTGATAGACGATAGAATCTCTTGATAGTCAAGACAATATTAGGCTCATTCTCCTATTAATGTATTAAATTATAGGCCTAATAATAATAATAACTATTATTATTTTTATTAGGCAGCCTTTTATAATTTGGCTATCAAACTGCCCAGCTATTTCACTTCAGCACCAAATTTCACACACACAAACACACGTGCGCGTCGGTGAAGGAGTTGTAACGATTTGACTCGGATAACTCGTTAAATCCATGAAATGAAAGAGATAGAAGATAGAAGACAAACATGTTAATAACCAATAACAGACAATTCATGGACACAGTTGGTCCTGGTCTAAGAAAAAGAGATGGAATAATATCCTGAGGACAATTAGTTGGTTTTTGGTGACCAACAACTTCATTACACGAGGTGAAATCAATAGGTTCAAACTCTGAGCAGGTAGAAGAACATAATGGAACATCATACAAACAGTATATTGAGTTAGACAGCTGGGATCTTACACTGTGTGCAGAATTATTAGGCAAATGAGTATTTTGACCACATCATCCTCTTTATGCATGTTGTCTTACTCCAAGCTGTATAGACTCGAAAGCCTACTACCAATTAAGCATATTAGGTGATGTGCATCTCAGTAATGAGAAGGGGTGTGGTTTAATGACATCAACACCCTATATCAGGTGTGCATAATTATTAGGCAACTTCCTTTCCTTTGGCAAAATGGGTCAAAAGAAGGACTTGACAGGCTCCGAAAAGTCAAAAATAGTGAGATATCTTGCAGAGGGATGCAGCACTCTTAAAATTGCCAAGCTTCTGAAGCGTGATCATCGAACAATCAAGCATTTCATTCAAAATAGCCAACAGGGTCGCAAGAAGCGTGTGGAAAAACCAAGGCGCAAAATAACTGCCCATGAACTGAGAAAAGTCAAGCGTACAGCTGCCAAGATGCCACTTGCTACCAGTTTTGCCATATTTCAGAGCTGCAACATCACTGGAGTGCCCAAAAGCACAAGGTGTGCAATACTCAGAGACATGGCCAAGGTAAGAAAGGCTGAAAAACGACCACCACTGAACAAGACACACATGCTGAAACGTCAAGACTGGGCAAAGAAATATCTAAGGCTATAATATAAGGTTTTATGGACTGATGAAATGAGAGTGAGTCTTGATGGGCCAGATGGATGGGCCCGTGGCTGGATCGGTAAAGGGCAGAGAGCTCCAGTCCGACTCAGACGCCAGCAAGGTGGAGGTGGAGTACTGGTTTGGGCTGCTATCATCAAAGATGAGCTTGTGGGGCCTTTTCGGGTTGAGGATGGAGTCAAGCTCAACTCCCAGTCCTACTGCTAGTTTCTGGAAGACACCTTCTTCAAGCAGTGGTACAGGAAGAAGTCTGCATCCTTCAAGAAAAACATGATTTTCATGCAGGACAATGCTCCATCACACGCGTCCAAGTACTCCACAGCGTGGCTGGCAAGAAAGGGTCTAAAAGAAGAAAAACTAATGACTTGTCCTCCTTGTTCACCTGATCTGAACCCCATAGAGAACCTGTGGTCCATCATGAAATGTGAGATTTACAAGGAGGGAAAACAGTACACCTCTCTGAACAGTGTCTGGGAGGCTGTGGTTGCTGCTGCACGCAATGTTGATGGTGAACAGATCAAAACACTGACAATCCATGGATGGCAGGCTTTTGAGTGTCCTTGCAAAGAAAGGTGGCTATATTGGTCACTGATTTGTTTTTGTTTTGTTTTTGAATGTCAGAAATGTATATTTGTGAATGTTGAGATGTTATATTGGTTTCACTGCTGAAAATAAATAATTGAAATGGGTATATATTTGTTTTTTGTTAAGTTGCCTAATAATTATGCACAGTAATAGTCACCTGCACACACAGATATCCTCCTAAAATAGCTACAACTAAAAACAAACTAAAAACTACTTCCAAAAATATTCAGCTTTGATATTAATGAGTTTTTGGAATCATTGAGAACATGGTTGTTGTTCAATAATAAAATTATTCCTCAAAAATACAACTTGCCTAATAATTCTGCACTCCCTGTAATGTTGTGATCTTCTCAACAAAAAACTTTCCAAAATCATAGAAGTAGACGACTCTAGAAAATAATGCAGAGATGGATATTAGACAGAGTTAATAGTAGAAAAAAGAACTTGAGGTTTGTGACAATTGTTTGTGATAAGTTCAGACAAATATTTGCTTTTTGTAGCCCTTACAGCTTTCTGAAACATGTTATAGAAGTTCCCCAAAACTTCATAAGAAACCTGCAATCTGTCCTTCTTCCATCTTCATTCAGCCTGTCAACAAGTCCGTCTCAGAGTATGCATATTGTTACGACCCTCTTAAAATGGTCTAGGGGTAAAAGGAGTAACATTCAAAAAAATTGTGGTAAAACCTGTAAAACTGATGGAGGCAGCAAGAGACAATGCAGAGACACTAATTGCCAACAAATGTGATTTATTGTACAACGTGAAAATCCAAATAACTACCAAAAAGAATATAAATCATTAAAGAGAACCAATATATACAAATATTTACAACTCAGGAAACAAACAAAAAGAATACAAATAAACCCAAGAGAAAGAGGACGCTAGTGACGCCAAAAGAAAGAAATAAACAAAACAAATGCACTTCTAACTTATTTTAAACCTCTAACCTAACTAAAGAAAAGAAAGCAAATCTTCAGCGCCAGGCGCCATAAACTTCCCTATTCTCAACTAATAAAAAAACAAACATACAGGGGGTGGCGTTCACCTCTTACCTAGGGTGTCTAAACAGATCGAGTTACCTAAATGTTGCACAATGGAAGTCGCACGACATCTTTCCTATCCACCTTCCTCTTGGGTAAGGAGGAAAAGTCTTAGAGCCTAAGCTCAGCAAAGCTCAAAGAGCAACGCCATCCAAGTCACAAAGTGACAAAACCAAACAAAATCGCAAATCAAAAAGAGATAAGGTAAAAGGAAAAACAAATGTCAAAACAAACCAATTGAAATTTGGCATAAACAAAGAAACAAATCAAGAAACAAGTAACATAACCGCAAAACCCCAGAAAGCAAAAAGGTCTTCAGTTCACTTCCTTGCACGTCCTTTTATCTGATGGTGGAAACTTAACTGGCACTGGATAGGTCGGTGTCACATTGATTAATGAAGACTGACAGCTTCCAGAGCCAATCAGCAGACAAGGGAGGCGCCTAAGAGATTGACAGCCAAGGAGGGGAAGAGAGAGAGAGAAAAAGCAGGCACTCACAGGAATATTTATGGATGTAACACTCCCACCCTTAAGAACAAACTCGTTTGTAAAATATAAACACCATACCCAACTATGCTCTTGAGAGAGCATCAGCTAAGACATCCTCTGAACCCTTCTTATGTCTGATTTCTAAATTGTAGCTCTGGACAATAAGAGCCCAGCGCATTAAACGCTGATTGTGGTTGCACATTCGAGTTAAAAACACAAGAGGATTGTGATCTGTATAAACCACAATCGGAAGACTACTGGAACCAAGGTAGACTTCAAAGTGTTGTAATGCAAACAATAAAGCAAGAGCTTCTTTTTCAATGGTTGAGTAATTCAGCTGATGTTTATTAAACTTACGAGAATAATAACTAATAGGATGTTCTATCCCATTCTCATCCTCCTGAATAAGAACGGCACCAGCACCCACAGCGCTTGCATCAACCTCCAATTTAAAAACACGAGTACAATCAGGTGCCATTAAAACAGGTGCATTACACATCAAAATTTTGACTGAATCAAAAGCATGCTGACTCTCAGCAGACCACTCATAAGTTTTAGAAGGGCTGAGTAGTGAAGTAAGAGGACTCACGATCGTAGAGAAATTCTTACAGAAGCTACGATAATAGCCTGCCATACCCAAGAACCTCCGCAACTCTCTACGGGTAGTAGGAACAGGAAATTCCATTATTGCCGTGACCTTGGCCTCTACTGGTCGTACTTGGCCTTGACCAACCTCCTTACCCAGGTAAGTGACCGTTGCTTTGCCAAATTCACATTTTGCTAGGTTAAGAGTTAAATTTGCTTTAACCAGTCGTTCAAATACTGTTCTCAACAGTCCAATGTGTTCTGTCCAACTCAGCGAATACAACACCAGATCATCAAGATACGCATTGCAATTTGGTACATCATGTAAGACTATATCAACGAGGCGCTGGAATGTTGCTGGGGCATTTCTAAGCCCGAAAGCCATTGCTGTATACTGGAGGAAGTTATCTGGGGTTACAAAGGCTGAAATCTCTGAAGCTTGTTGGGTGAGTGGAACTTGCCAATATCCTTTCAGCATATCAAGCTTTGTGACGAAACGTGCAGAACCGATGTTATCTATACAATCCTCCATTCGAGGTAACGGGTAACTGTCTGGCACAGTCACAGCATTTACCTTACGGTAATCAGTGCAGAATCTGAAGGTGCCATCGGGTTTGGGAACAAGCAGGCACGGAGAACTCCAGGGACTGCAACTGGGCTTGGCCAAATCATTTTCCAGCAAATACTCTACCTCTTGACGCATAACAGATCTTTTTACGGAGTTAACCCGATAAGAATGTTGCTTAATAGGACGAGCTCCATTCACCTTAATATCATGTTTCAGGACATTTGTTTGTGTAGGAACATCACCAAACAGACATTTGAAATCAGAAAGTAATGTTACAATGTCTATCCTCTGATCCACAGTCAAATGATCAAGATAGGAGTGTAGATCTTCTAAAATCTCTGAGTTTGCTAACCTTGCACCCTGCTGAACAGCCTGGCGAAGCAACACACCATCTGTGTCTACACCCAAGATACTAGGAGATGGCGCCAAATCCACAGCTATCGCAACAGAAGAGACCGCGGGCCCTGCAGTCTGTTCCACAGCACATGCGGTTGACGACTCTCTAGTATGATAAGCTTTTAACATGTTTAGATGACAAACACGGGTTTTTCGTTTTCGATCAGGTGTGTACAACATGTAATCAGTTTCACTCATTCTCTTTTTCACAACATAAGGACCAAAGAAACGAGCAGACAAAGATGATCCTGGGACAGGTAACAGCACAAGCACTTCATCACCTGGTTGAAATGATCGCACTACCGCTTTCTTATCGTATTTACTCTTCATGTCTTTCTGAGCATTAGCAAGCGATTCTCTAGCTTGCGACCAAGCAGTATGAAGACGATCTCGAAACGTGCATACAAAATCCAATACATTAGTGTTTGAACTCAACTTGGGCTCTAAAATCTGTTCTTTAAGAATTTTGAGTGGACCTCTAACTTGGTGTCCGAACACAAGTTCGGCTGGACTAAAACCAAGAGATTCTTGACTGGTCTCTCTGACAGCAAATAAAACTAAAGGAACCCCCTCGTCCCAGTCTTTGGCAGTGTCCTGGCAATATTTCTTAAGCATTGATTTAAGAGTTTGGTGAAAACGCTCAAGTGCACCCTGACTCTGCGGATGGTATGCACTTGAGACTCTGTGAGAGATTGCCAGTGATTCAAGTACTTGTTTAAAAAGCTTTGATAAAAAGTTTGTACCTTGATCGGTTTGCACTACTTTTGGAAGCCCAAAAGTGGAAAAGAATTTCACCAATGCTTTTATGATGACAGGCGCAGTGATTTTTCGTAATGGAATCGCCTCTGGGAATCTGGTAGCCACACACATCATGGTTAATAAAAATTGGTTACCAGACTTAGTCTTAGGTAATGGACCAACGCAGTCTACCATCACATGTTCAAACGGTTCTCCAATCGCAGGTATAGGACACAAAGGAGCAGGTGGAATTCTCTGATTCGGTTTCCCGACAATCTGACAGGTATGACAAGTACGGCAATAATGAGTGACATCTTTTTTTAATCCTGGCCAAAAGAAATGGCTCAAAATCCTATTATAGGTCTTTGTAACTCCTAAATGACCAGCAAGCTGGTGATCATGAGCCAAGCACAAGACATGTTGACGATAGGAAAAGGGGACAACAATTTGATAAACAACATTCCAGTCTGAATTCTTATCAACATGAGAACACCATTTTCTCATCAATAAGTCATTGTCAATAAAATAAGCAAATTTATTTTCCTTAGCTCCATCAAGGGAAAGAGCAGAATTGAAAGAAGTCACAAGAGTTTTATCCTCCTTCTGCGCAGCAATAATTCTCTCACGTGAGACTGGTAATTTGAGTAAATCTGCGTCAGACACAACTACACCTTTATTCTCGGTCTTTGAACCATTTTTCTTTTCAAGATTCATATCCAGTGATGCGTCGCCTGACAACAGTGGAAACATGAAGGAATTAGACAGATCAACTACATCACCTACTCTGCGTGACTGAGCACGCGTGACGGCGCAGGCTGGAAAAACATCAGGGTAAGTTTCAGACAGTACCTCGAACTCACAAAATGCATTTGGCTCATCAACAACTTCAATAACAGGCATTACCTTTCCTCCTGCCAGGTCATTTCCAAGGATAAAATCAACACCCTTCACTGGAAGTGAAGGACACACAGCAACTCTTACGAAACCAGTACACAACTCGCTTTGTAAGTGCAAACGATGAAGCGGGAATTTCACACAACCCATCTCAATTCCCTGAACAATCACGCTAGAACCACAAAAAGTATTGTCAGACAACTGTAATTTACCTGCCAAAATAAATGATTGCATGGCACCAGTGTCCCTGAGTATTCTTACTTCTTCCTGGTCCTCTCTTATCCCACTCAGTGATATTAACCCTTTCGACACAAAGGGCCGATAACTCTCATCAATTCTTTCCTCAGAATGCACAGCGACTACAGATTTAAGAGCTTTCACAAACCCCACGCTCTTTGGTTGTGGTTGCTGCTTGCGCTTCAACGCCAAGCAATCTGCGATCACGTGCCCTTTTTTGTGACTGGCACCCCAGATGGGTAAGGAGGGTCAATCTCTTAGGCGCCTCCCTTGTCTGCTGATTGGCTCTGGAAGCTGTCAGTCTTCATTAATCAATGTGACACCGACCTATCCAGTGCCAGTTAAGTTTCCACCATCAGATAAAAGGACGTGCAAGGAAGTGAACTGAAGACCTTTTTGCTTTCTGGGGTTTTGCGGTTATGTTACTTGTTTCTTGATTTGTTTCTTTGTTTATGCCAAATTTCAATTGGTTTGTTTTGACATTTGTTTTTCCTTTTACCTTATCTCTTTTTGATTTGCGATTTTGTTTGGTTTTGTCACTTTGTGACTTGGATGGCGTTGCTCTTTGAGCTTTGCTGAGCTTAGGCTCTAAGACTTTTCCTCCTTACCCAAGAGGAAGGTGGATAGGAAAGATGTCGTGCGACTTCCATTGTGCAACATTTAGGTAACTCGATCTGTTTAGACACCCTAGGTAAGAGGTGAACGCCACCCCCTGTATGTTTGTTTTTTTATTAGTTGAGAATAGGGAAGTTTATGGCGCCTGGCGCTGAAGATTTGCTTTCTTTTCTTTAGTTAGGTTAGAGGTTTAAAATAAGTTAGAAGTGCATTTGTTTTGTTTATTTCTTTCTTTTGGCGTCACTAGCGTCCTCTTTCTCTTGGGTTTATTTGTATTCTTTTTGTTTGTTTCCTGAGTTGTAAATATTTGTATATATTGGTTCTCTTTAATGATTTATATTCTTTTTGGTAGTTATTTGGATTTTCACGTTGTACAATAAATCACATTTGTTGGCAATTAGTGTCTCTGCATTGTCTCTTGCTGCCTCCATCAGTTTTACAGGTTTTACCACAATTTTTTTGAATGTTACTCCTTTTACCCCTAGACCATTTTAAGAGGGTCGTAACATTTAATGGGGGCTGGTCCGGGATAAATTAGTCCCAAAAAGTTAATTGTGGTAACTTTGTAAATGTGTTGGTGGCAAAGAAATGGACATTGCATTGTTTGTACTGCGACAGTATAGGATTTTCTCATGTGGTGTAGTAGTGTAATTTTTATTGGTTGGTTAATAATTATGGAAGTGTTTAAGTTGCAAGATTTTGTTATCAGTCCATCAGTACAGCAAATTAACTCATGCAGGAAGCAGGATTTATTGCAGATTGCAGACCATTTTCAGATTGTCGTAAGTAAACAGTCTCTTAAAGAAGAAATAAAACAAACACTGATCTTGCGTTTGAATGAGTTGCAGGTGTTGCCTATGTCAAACGTTGGGGGCAGTGAAACGGGTGGAGATGTCATGGTGGATGGCGTGGCTCTGGCGCAATTCAGTTCTGGGGAGGAGGACAAGCGTAGTGGTGGAGCTGATGCTGACGTGGAGGCCGAGGTCAAAGCCAAGGCCGGCTTACCACCGTTTGAGCCGTTTTCACCCAGTTCTGTTGATTCACGGGAAGGATCGCGACTGAAGGTCCGCCTTGCCCGTTTGCATTATGAAGCACAAGAGAGAGCCCAGGTACGCCAAGCAGAACTGAATTTGCAGTTGGAAGTACGCAAGCTGGAAATTGAGGCTGAGACGCAGGTGAAGCTGAAGCAGCTTGAGCTAGGTGCATCAAACGTTGCTACCGGCTCCGCTTTACAGCCAGTCCCCGCTCAAGTCTCTTTTACTCCTCCGCGGGTTGGTTTATCCCCAGATGCTTTTGATGTGGGTAAACACATTGCACTTGTTCCTCAATTTAGAGAAACAGAGGTAGATACTTACTTCAGTGCGTTTGAACGCATCGCAACTTCTCTTCATTGGCCTAAGGAAGTTTGGTCTCTGCTTTTACAATGTAGATTGTTTGGTAAAGCGCAAGAGGTTTGTTCTACATTATCGTTAGAAGAGAGTCTGAAATATGAGTCTGTGAAGTCTGCTATCCTGCGAGCATATGAGTTGGTTCCGGAAGCTTATAGGCAACGTTTTAGGAAACACAAAAAGAGTCCTACACAAACATTTGTGGAATTTGCTAGGGAGAAGGGAGTGTTGTTTGATAAATGGTGCGCTGCCAGTAAAGTGAGTGATTTTGACTCCTTAAGGGAGTTGATATTGCTAGAGGAATTTAAGGGATGCTTATCTGAACGCATTGTAGTATACCTTAGTGAACAGAAGGTGACTACTTTGTCACACGCAGCGGTACTTGCAGATGAGTTTATTTTAACCCACAAGAATGTATTTGCCTCTGCACGTCCTGAAAAGTTACAGATTGACATTTCGCAATCTCAAACGTCACGTTCCAGATTTAGTCCCCCTCATAATAAAGAGGAGCGTGAATGTTTTTACTGTCACAAAACAAATGCACTTCTAACTTATTTTAAACCTCTAACCTAACTAAAGAAAAGAAAGCAAATCTTCAGCGCCAGGCGCCATAAACTTCCCTATTCTCAACTAATAAAAAAACAAACATACAGGGGGTGGCGTTCACCTCTTACCTAGGGTGTCTAAACAGATCGAGTTACCTAAATGTTGCACAATGGAAGTCGCACGACATCTTTCCTATCCACCTTCCTCTTGGGTAAGGAGGAAAAGTCTTAGAGCCTAAGCTCAGCAAAGCTCAAAGAGCAACGCCATCCAAGTCACAAAGTGACAAAACCAAACAAAATCGCAAATCAAAAAGAGATAAGGTAAAAGGAAAAACAAATGTCAAAACAAACCAATTGAAATTTGGCATAAACAAAGAAACAAATCAAGAAACAAGTAACATAACCGCAAAACCCCAGAAAGCAAAAAGGTCTTCAGTTCACTTCCTTGCACGTCCTTTTATCTGATGGTGGAAACTTAACTGGCACTGGATAGGTCGGTGTCACATTGATTAATGAAGACTGACAGCTTCCAGAGCCAATCAGCAGACAAGGGAGGCGCCTAAGAGATTGACAGCCAAGGAGGGGAAGAGAGAGAGAGAAAAAGCAGGCACTCACAGGAATATTTATGGATGTAACAATATTGTGTGCGCCAGGGCACAGGTACAGGCTTATGGATTTTATACTTCAAGGGGGTAACATAATTCATGATGTCAGCACAAGTATAATTAAAAAGATTAAGATGTGCATCGGCATCCAGATTAAGCAGAGTAGAGTCCAACTCCAGTTTGTTGCAGACTTCATGGCAGGCTACAAAAAAATCTTCACTAGAATGTAAAAAAGCAAGTCAAACGTGTCAGCGATGGATTTCTGAGGCCTCGTAAGAGGACAGTACAAAGAACCGGCCTGTGATCAGAAAAGATGCACTACTTATTTAAATGTTTGAAACAGAAAAAGCATGGGTTAAAATCAAATCAAGGGTATGACCATGGATATGGGTTGAACCAGAAACCCACTGAGTAAAAATCCTTAAAGACTTAAAAATCCTGCAGAATATGGTTTCGAAGCACAGAAAACATGAATGTTAAAATCGCCCAACAGCATTACTTTACTAATGCCAATATCCATGTGTGCAGCACTTTGGTCAACATCTGTTGTTTTAAATGTGCTATATAAATAAACAAACATTGTGTTGTATTATAAAAGCTGTTTTTGAGCTAACTAGAAGGTTTTGAGTTCTTCAACATACAGTATGTTTTTATAGTATGTTGACACGTAATGTAAAAAAAATCAAGGGAAATGTAATTTCTCAGTTTATGACCCCTTTCAGTAACTGTAAACTGAAGGATCTCTATGCCAGGATGTGTCTCTAGGCCATTTTGGATTCAGTTGTACACTAAATTGCAGAGTAAACTGACAAGGAACAAAACTAATAAACTTCATGGATTATTATTGTAAAGGTAATTTCTAGAAGAGCTCATTACTTGTTACATTTGACATATTACATAAGCTTTAGTATTTGTTTAATGATTGAATAAAGTCATATGGCCCCTTAAATGTTAACTTTGACCTTTCCTAATGCATTATTAAAATCAAAAGTAGTGCTTGTTAACATTAATGCACTGTGAATTAACATAACCTAACAGTGAACAGTAGGGGTGTAACGATTCACTCGTTTTCTCGATGCATCGATTACAAACCCTGACGATTCATATGCATCAATCTTGAAACATGATTTTTGAATCGTGAATCGCCAATCTTGGACAGTAATCGATAAAAAACGTTAAGAATCAAATGAAACACAATTTCCATAGCGATTCAGTGCTTTCAAAATATATACACATCAAATTACTACACGCACAAATTAATGGAGACCTTGAACAGTGTTCGTGCCTCTTATCTGTCCTTCACGTGCTCCACTGTTTACCGCCTGAGACTGTCACAGGATTGCACTCGCGCTCCGTTCGTCTCTGATGCAGCTGATGACGTGCGATCTCTCCTCAAAACTCGTGGCCAGTAATAGTAAAATGAAGTAGTTTTTTCTGTAGTTTGTCAGTGGTTCTCTGCATCTTAACAACAGCGTTACCTGAGCAGTCGAAAGCTACGTATTTATTTCATGGTTGGAGCAGAAATGTCAGTGTCTAAATCATACACACAGTTCCATTGAATGATAAATGTGTTTAAACAATGCGGATGAACCGAATGTATGAAGGAAACTGTTAAAATAACCACAGCATGAACAATGACCTTGAAATAAGAGCGCGAGGTTTATCTGAAAGTAGCGTTTGTAGCTTTAGCAAACAGACATCTGGCACGTTTTCTCTCAGAATCATCATTCGCTGATGGAGAGGAAAAGTTAAATAGCTACTATAGCATTTTATTTTCTGAAAATTAGATAAAGAAGTTTTCACACTGAAAGAAAGTGATCTCGCTCTCATAGACGTGCCAGTCTTTATCTGCAGCTATACTGAATTTATTACAGTTCAGAAACTATAAAGTATATTTTCTACCTTATTCTGTGCAGAAAATTAAAATAATTGATAATTAAATGTAGCCTAGTATATAAATCAATTATAAAATTGCCATTAGGAATAAATTATCGATAACAAATGATTGATTATTGTCCAGCAGTGTATTTGATTTCTTACAGCTAATTAAAAGTAATAAAAAAGAAGAGAATTCCTTGTAAAAAAAAATAATTAAATAAATAAATAATAAAAATAATAATTATGATAATACATAGGCTACATACATAAAACAACTGTATTTGATATTTCTTTCACTTCTGAAATGATGGTTACGCCCCTGGTGTGACAAAATGTTAGCTTATACATAATACTCTTAAAGCTCTTTTTTTTATCTTTATATTGGCTTAAATAAATTTTTACGTATGCCATGTCATGCCATACCAACATTAAACTAGCATATAACATTTTTTTTTTAACCTATGGTTCTCTAACCATAAATGCTACTGTAATTTGCCCCCTGATTTAGCATTTAAAGAATCCTGTGAATGTACTTAAAGAGTGCAGAATCGAAACATTATAATCGAATCGAATCAAATTTAATTATAAATCAAATCGAATTGAATCGTTCTAAATTTGCAGAAATCGTTCTTGAATCGAATCGAAAACCTATGAATTGTGAATAGAATCGAATCGCTGACTACCCAAAGATTCACAGCCCTAGTGAACAGCTTTATTTTAATTAACTAACGTTGTCAAAGATTAATTAATACTGTAATAAATGTATTGTTCAATGTTCATCATTAATACGTTAACTAACATTTAATTTAACCATATTGTAAAGTGTTACCATACTTTGTATTTGTAAATTCTCCCCTCATGTTCATCATTTTAGGCTTTGTGGTTGTGGTCTAAGAGAGAAAAGCTGTTCAGCTCTGGCTACAGTCCTGAGATCAAACTCCAGTCTGAAAGAGCTTGACCTGAGCAACAATAATCTGCAGGATTCAGGGGTGAAGAAACTACAGAAAGGATTAGAAAATACAAAATGCACATTGGAGAAACTCAGGTGAATGTAATGAACCATCTTTTGGTTTTTAACATTAAAATTTTCTTTGGCTCAAAATGCAAATGTTACTGTAGTAATCTAAAAAAGGAAAGACATGATCAGATGACAAAATGTTTTTTTCTTCTCTGATTAGAAGAAATATATTAAACATTTTTGTAGTAGTAATATTAATTTATAAAACTTTGAATAAAATAAACCTTTTCTAATAGACTTTCAGACTGCAGTATCAGTGAAGAAGGTTATAAAGCTCTGTCTTCAGCTCTGAGATCAAACCCTTCACACCTGATAGAGCTGGATCTCACAGGAAATGATCCTGGAGAATCAGGAGTGAAGCAGCTCAGTGATTTACTACAGGATCCAAACTGTCAACTCAAGACACTAAGGTGAGACCTGATGAAATAATGCCAAATAAATGATACGCATGTGAATTATATTATATTATTTGACTAATTTAGTAAGGTATACAATTTGTTGCATCAAAAATGTTGAAAATGATCAAACATGAAAGATCAGATGCTGCAGCTGCTGTTGTTTTGATGATAAATGTCAGAACAGTTTAGTTGTGTTAAAAGTTACAGGTTAATCAGACATTTTGGGTCAGTAGATGTGCTGGTGTCCAGTAGTTTGGTGCCTCAATTAACATTTATGATTGTGTTATTGTGGACATTTCTCATGAAAAACAAATTCAGTGTGATTTATTATCCTGATTGTTTAAATGTTATTGAATGCACTGTACATTAATTTCCATCAAGCTCAGATTCACAACACTGTAGATCTACTACAGCAGATCTATGAAAGACCACAAACATGTGATGTGTGTCACGAGAGGATCAGTGATAACACACACACACACACACACACACACACACACACACACTTATACGTCTGAACCTGCAGTTCCTCTCATAATGAGCACAATTACTGTTGCATCAACACAGACATCACTTAAATAAAACTATCCAGAGTAGGGGTGGGCGATATGAGATAAAATTCATATCACAATATTTTACACTGTCCAGGAGATCTTGATATTATATTGTGATATGAGAAAAAAAAAATAATGGCAAAATATTTTAACCTTACATAACTAGAAAAAGTGAGTGATTGGACATAGACCTGAAAAGTATTTTTTTATTGTTTCATTGTTTTTCTCAAAAAGTGGGGCCTCTAAGAATTAAATTAAGTGAAATATTGTGTGTTTGAGTTGGCCAGTGGTTGCAAACTTTTTCTGTCAGGCCTCTCTTTTGTAAAGAAAAATATTTTCAAGGTCCCCTCACCCCTTCTTCTTCTTCTTCTTTTTTTTTGAGAGAGTCTCTTACGCTCACCAATGCTACATTTATTTATTAAAAATACAGCAAACACTGTAATATTGTGAAATATTATCAATTTAAATGATCTATTTGAATGTTTTAACATATAGGCTTCTGTATTCCTGTCTGCTGTAGACGCTTAGAGCAGAAGCATGCATCGTTCATTTATATTTCTACATGACTCCCTGCAATACAACTCTGATTCATCAATCACACATATAGTGGTCTGTTATTGATACAAGCACAACTGCTACAACTGATAACTGAGTGCTAATGTTGAGTCAATAAAATATGTCAGATTAATATTTTGTGTTCAATTATTTACTTGGCCACATGATAAGTGGTGAAATGATACAGTGTAGTCTTTATCACCCTGCAGAGGTTTATTTAGCAGAATAATCTGCTGACTGTACACTGTCCCTCAGTTTGGGAACCACTGGAGCAGGTGATTTGTGCTCTATTAGTTTGGTCTGTTACGATGCTCTGTGTTTGATGTAGCACGGTGTTGCACACAGAGGACAAAAACATTCAGCCTCGACTCTTTATCATCATTTGTGTTAGTCCAGTGTTTGGTGAATTCTGCTACATAATAATAGGAAGAGCCAGCATCAAAAGATCAATTAAATAAATCACTATGAATGCTTAGCTGTCACAAGCTAGTTATCTCTTTGCTAACTTTCCTCATCTCCTGCTTAAAAGCCAGAAAGAGTTTCAGATTTTTGAGAATCATGATTTAGTTAGCTTCTGCCCCAGAGTTTATTTTAAAGAATTTACTTTTGACTTTCTTAAAAACTATTTGTATATTTAAATGTTCAACTGTTTTAACTTGAACTGTACTTTTCGTTACAAACAATGTTTGACAATCTTTAAATGTTTTGTGATGCAGTGCACACTGAATTGATTCCAGCTTCATCTTCTCTTCTGCAGGTGTTTGGGTCCTGCTGCAGATGAAGGCTGTCAGTATGTGACTGGAATTGTGGGTAAAAACCCGTTACTCCTGAGAGAGCTGAATCTGAGGGGACGTAAACTAGGAGACACAAGAGTGAATCAGATCGCTGCTCTACTGCAGGATAAACACTGTACACTTAACACACTGAAGTGAGTATCTTACATCATTTCACATGTTACATGACTAGTAATGTTACAGTCATCTATTTTAATTCTCATTTGAGTCCGACCCCACGTTATAAAGCTTGGAAGAGCCAAGACATTTTTTTATTTTATTTTTTTATTGTAGAATAGAACATGGTCAACATGCGTGACACAACTTAACTATATACAAAACCAAGGTTTGCATATGTATAAAATAAAATAAATAAATAATAATGAATAAGTAAATAATAAATAGATCAAATAAATAGGGGGGGGGGGGGTCAGTTGTGCACAAGCACAGATCTAAGATTCGTGGTTTGAGATTTTTGGTTTGGCTTTATTAATTCTCGCTGTTGTGTATTCCAACAATTCCATATTTTTGATTTCTATAAGCCACATTTTAAACACTGGGGATGTGGGTTCATGCCAGATTTAAAAAATGATATTTTTGGCCACAGTTAGAGCAATTTGAAGGATCCTTCGCTGGTTAACATTCAGATTGAGCTCAGCATCATCATTCAACAAACAAAGACTGGGATGTTTGAAGATAACCACGTCACACAGCTCTGTCAAAACTTGAAAAACCTGATCCCAGAATTCACCAACATGTTGACACTCATAAAACATATGCATATAAGTCCCCACAGTATTTGAACTACAGATTGAGCAGAAAGGGGTAGACAAGCGCTTCATTTTGTGCAGGACATATGGAGTAGCGTAAGCCTTTTGAATGAGTTTATAATGTATTAGTTGGTGAGCAAGATTTTTGGACATCGTTGGAATACTTTCCCAAATCCAGTCCCAGTTGGGTTTGAAAGGGGCAGATCCTTTTCCCATATAGTAGTGATGGGGAGTGTGCCGCAGCACTGCTTGAGTGATCTGTTATAAATGAATGACACTGCTCCTCGTGTCTGAGAATAATTCACACAGTCCAACAGATTACGGTTCCACTGACCACATATGCACACATTGCCCTTCTCAACCTTAAATACAGAAAGTAGGAATGACCATGAAGATTGTAGCAGTCTTTCAGCTCTTGAAAGGACCTTAATCTGTGATCGTTGAATATATCACTCAAGAGCCAGGACATTTTTAATATAACTATGATTGTATTTGTCTGAAAGAAGAAATTCATATACAGTGATATAATGGCTCATACCGCTTTATTTCTGTGTGACAAATTTTCAGTCCTGATAAATTAATTAATTATGATCAATGTATCTCTTATTATTGTAAAACATTGATGCTTTTGGATTTTAATCTTTAACAAAGCAAGCAAAAAAACGTCTGTTTTTATCATGTTTGTTTTGTGATAGCGCTGGATCCAGTGACTTATCTCTTATTAGTTTTCTGATAACTTCTTTGTTGGTGAAATGATGGAGTTTGACGTTGTGTCTAACACAACTGAACAGAACCGGTCCAGACTGGGCTTTATTCTGTGCAGGCATTGCTTCTTCAGTCTGACCTGTTTCAGAGAAATATTACTGTACTTCACATCTACACACACAGACAAACCTACAGTTTTATTTGGATGTGCAAAGTTGAATCTGTGTAGCAAAGCTGATCAAGTCACTGGACAGAGCAGAGCGAATGCATTTACGTTGTAGTGATGTGCAGACCAGAATCAATTTAAACACAATTACACAGCAGTCAGGACTTTTATTTTAGACAATATGATCAGTTTTAGACAAAAGATTAAATAAGAATTATATGACAGAAATAAAAAGATATGAAAGATTTTAACACCTTTCACACAAGGTTGTTATGAGAAGTGAAAATAATTTGGTTAAATGTACAACTTGTTTGTTTTTCTGTTTTGAAGACCACATTGTGGAAAATTATCCAAAGATATTCTGACTCTCTTCATCTGTTTTTTGTTTTATCAAGACATTTTGACTTTATTAAATAGTTTTCTTCTATCTTCTCTCTTTTTCTCAATGAAGATTAAGATGCTGTGATTTGACAGATGAAGGTTGTTCTGCTGTGACTTCATGTACATAACGTGTCTGATTCATTGTGTTTTCTCTTCTGTCTTCAGTCTGTGGGGATGCAGTATTACAGAGAAACAGTGTCTCATCCTGACTTCAGCTCTGAAATCAAACCCATCACACCTGAGAGAACTGAACCTGAGCTGGAATGAACTACTAGGAGACTCTGGAGTGAAACACCTCAGTGATCTACTGATGAACACACAATTCAAGCTGGAGAAACTAGAGTTAGTATCATTATACTCTACAGCAGTTACAGTCAGATTAAAGATTACTTTTACTTTCATAGTCACCATGAAATTAAAGTTGACAGTTATTATTTTGTTATGGAATATTGCAGTGCTGAAATGATTTTTCTGTGCACATAATGTATTTCTAATCCTGATCTTTCATCTGAATAACTTTCCTTCTCTTCACATCTGTCATGAATCCTGTCCGCGGTCTTCTGTCCGCTCTCCACCAGAGGTCCTCCTCCTGTTATACTGACTCACACTACACAAGACTGTTATGTGTCCCCCGGACTACATTTCCCATGATCCATTGCACTGATTAACCATAATCGAAGGCGATTCATCTTTAAATATTAATGTGTTATTTAATATCTTGATAGTGAACTGCGGTTCTGTATATTAAATGCTGCTCCATCTGAAATCAATCACTTTAAATAATAGTGTAAGTATTAAAATAACAAACTCAACTGGACAAAAATGTGTTTTAAGTTAATTAATATTTTGAGTCTCTTCTCCCTCACCTCACAGTGCTTTAGTTCAGGGCCTGCTTTCTTCTTGTACATATCACACACACACACACACACACACACACACACATTTTTCGATGAGTCCACTAGTGATGATAATGTTACCTGCTTGACATAAAGGATTGCCAGGTTTTCAAAACAAAATCCACCTAATTGCTTCTCAAAACTAGTCCAAACTAACCACATTTCGAGGGGGTCCCTTGGTAAAAATAGCGTTCCGAAGCTAAAATACACATCACTGGGGTCGTTTCAACCCACGGCAACATTGATAAAGTTTCAAATCCATGAGAAAACTGCAGACTTGGCAACACTGTGAGGATAGTAATGTCTACAACAGACACAAGCACTGTCTCCTGCTGCACTTATAGTAGTACGACTTTCCTCTGTGGATACACTTCCTCACAAGTGCAATTCTAGCTTTTACGCCCAATTTACGGCCCTGCATGTGATTTATTGAGCAGCCCTACATTCAGAAGAGCACATCAGTTTTTCAGCCTATTTCTCTTCCGAGAAGCTGGTGACCCATCAAATATAACAACAAAACATACATTAATAATAGTAATGATATTATTGCATTTTATTAAGTGTTTATTTAAATAAAATAATAAACTAAATAATAAAGTGTGATAATTCTATTTTATTTTAAAATAAAATGGGACTATTAAATACAAATACAATTATTTTATAGTAAACTTAAAAATAAAGTGCTAATATTTTTATTATTATTATTTTAATTTGAATTTCTTTAATTTTTAAATTTTTCATCTTCAAACTAAAACTCAGCAAGCTTTTATTTTGGCGGGTTGCTCGTAAGTCTATGTGCTTCTGGGTTTAGTCTGAAGAGCGTCAGTGAATGAAATGTCACAGTTCTGCATTGTGCTTTGAAAACATTAACAGGAAGCCTAGATTTATTCTTTCAGTTTGAATAGAAATCTTATACACTACAGTTTGTCGATCTAAAATGGTAATTGTGCATTAACAGCAGTCAACCATGTCGGTCCACAAACACGTGCTGTGAACTCCTTTACAGCACGTTTCTTATTTTGGTCGCGCATGCGATAATTAATAATTTAATTGAATAAAATAAAATAAAAACTTTAAAAAAGCTAACTGAGACTTGTTATAGCACTTGTGTATCATTGCTCATTTGTTGATTTTGATTGCTTCAGTTGTCGTAATTTATAAGTCACTTTGGATAAAAGCATCTGCTGAATGATTAAATGTAATGGAAACATAAGGTTTTGGCAGTTTTTAATTTGTATTTATTTTAAATTATCGCACTGTATGGTGTTAACACATGATGAATTACTCACACATGAACATAACGTGTCTGATTCATTGTGTTTTCTCTTTCTGTCTTCAGTCTGTGTGAATGCAGTATTACAGAGAAACAGTGTCTCATCCTGACTTCAGCTCTGAAATCAAACCCATCACACCTGAGAGAACTGAACCTGAGCGTGAATAAACTACTAGGAGACTCTGGAGTGAAACACCTCAGTGATCTACTGATGAACACACAATTCAAGCTGGAGAAACTAGAGTTAGTATCATTATACTCTACACCAGTTACAGTCGGATTGATTTATCAGGGTACATAATATATTTCCAAATCTGAATGTATCCTTGTGATCTTTAATGAAAATAACTATCACTTTCTCTCATAAACACATCTCTTCTCTCGTCTGATGATGCGAAGGAGGGAAAATCTGTCAGTCAGATGAGATCACAGCAATAACAAACAATTATCAGCTTTTCATCTAAAATTAATTCCTGACCTGCAGTTAAAAAAAGAAAAAAAGAACAAAATATGATCATAAAATGTACTTGTTGACTGTAAACTTCAATCTTAAAATGTCTTGAAGTAAATTTAGATTTATGAACAGAATTTTCTTGATTTGTTACATTTAAAATCAATTTTTTTATGTTTTAATGTTATTGTAAAGTGGTTCTATAGTTGATCCTGTATCTTATTTTTTTTTTTTTTTTTTGATCTGACTAAAGATTCTTCAGACTTGAAATGTAACTAATATCCTCAAATCCTGTTTTGTTTTAGATTAAGTTTATGGCTGAATGATTATTTATTTACTTATATTGTTTTTAGGTTTTATTTATTGCACTGTATGTTGTTAACACATGATGAATTACTCACACATGAACATAGCGTGTCTGATTCATTGTGTTTTCTCTTTCTGTCTTCAGTCTGTGTGGATGCAGTATTACAGAGAAACAGTGTCTCATCCTGACTTCAGCTCTGAAATCAAACCCATCACACCTGAGAGAACTGGACCTGAGCTGGAATCAAATGAAAAACACAGGAGTGAATCACTTATGTGACGTACTGAAGGATTCACGCTGTAAACTGGAGAGATTGAGGTCAGTAACATTCACAGACAAGAATCAAAATGATGAAAATCACTTTGTTTAACTCTTATGTGCTGTTCAAGGTCTTTTGAGACCCCAAATGATGTTTGCTGAAATAAAAACAAATGTTCCCTTTATCTAAATGACGTGAGACTTCAACATTTGGTGCTATTCTTTATATATAAAATTATATTCTTTTTATATAAAAAACTATTTTAAAAATATTTTTTTAATTAATACATTTTATACATTTACAAAATATCATAAATCCTTCAAAAAAAACTACATAAATGTAGAGTAAAAACATTAATAAATGACACATTTTGTAACAGAATGTCGTTTTGTTGGCTGTGTTCTCTGGAGAGCCCAAACAGCACGAGTGTCGTCCCCAAACGAACAGCACATAAGAGTTCAACAAAAACAAAAACACTTTATACTCAATATCTCATGATGCATGTGTTCACATTATATTTGTGAAAGATTCTTCATCTTAATGATTTGTTTGTAAGATGATCTCTCTTCCTCTGTTTGTCTCTTTCTAGTCTTATTTACTGTGACATTACAGATGTTTCTTCTTTAACTCAGTCTTTGACAAACACAAAAGCTCTGCAGTTTCTAAAAGAGCTTGATCTGAGTTATAATAAGATTGAAGACTCAAAGCAGAAGCTCATTGATGTGCTACGAGACTCAAACTGTGAACTGAGGTGAGTAAACTTCACTTTGTGATATTAAAGAGATTCATTTACCTCTGATATCTGAACAAATATATACTTTCAGATATTAGTTAAAAGAGTTGATAAAAATGTTGAACACAAAGGAGGAAAGAGAAGAAAAGCAGACTGTCACAGCTTTCTACAGCAACAGCTGCTTTATTAATGAGATCAGTAATAGTGAATCATTAGAGTTTGAAATAGATTTGTTCAGATTGTAGGAAAACGCTGGTAAAATCAGAGCAGATTCAGCTTCAGCTCACAGTCGTCCAGCATCACATGATCAATGTCTCTGTCTCTTGTGTGTTTTTACTTTGACAAGCAACACGTCACATTACTTTACACTTACTTTCTGTAAGAGATAATGTAGCTCCAGCCGCTTGTTATCACAGAATAAACCCGACAGGGTGATCAGGACTTGTGTCCTCCTGAAGAGACTTATTCTGTGATAACATCCGGCTGCATCTGCATTATCACACTTATTATATGCTTTCTTGACACACAAGTGAAGAATTAGACACACTTTAGATTCAGCTAAACACTTCTGCTCAGTTAGCAACAACTTGAACAACAAGACACACTTTGAACAATGTCTCCTCAAGTCTACTATTAACAGGAATCTCCTGCGGTTTGGTTTGAGGGTAAATCCAGTCAGTAACTGAGGCACAAGCTAATAGCAGTTGTGTTTGAATGAAACGAGTTAATACATATTCAAAATCGGGTATAGTCAGTAATTATTCTGAATTATACAGGATTTTAATGCAATATTTTACTAAAATTAAAAACAACAAAAATGGTGATTGAAATGTTTTAACTAATTTGTATTTTATTCCACTGAACTCTGATTATCTTCTCTTTTCGTTTCACCTTACAGTGTAGATCCATCACTAGAAGCTGATAAATGCAGTATCTCATAAAGTGAAGTGATCTTGAGAGGAGCAGTAAACATCAGCTGAAGATCCACAGAAGAGCTTCACTACTGTGTCTATGAGGAGAAATAAATGTGTGATAAATGTGTAAATGTGATCCATACAGGTGAAGAGACTCAGACTTTACAATCAAATGTGTGTTAGAAACATGATATTGAATGATTAATGTTGCTTTAGTATTCAAGCAGATGATCATTGTGTTTAATGTAAAGCTGGAACAGAGGAGGAAGAAGCTCAGATGAGTCTGTCTGGCTCTTCAGTTTAATAATATTTCTATTAAACTCATTCATAATGATTCAGATGTTTCAATGTGATTGTCAAGTGCAGCACTTAAATGTGTCAAAAGATATAAAGCAAATCTACAATGTGTCAAATGTCCATGTTACTTAAAACATGTCCATGATCTCTCTTACATTTTCTACACATTGTTATTCTATTTAATTCTATATTAAGTTAGCTATGTGTCTGTCTGTTGCTAACAATCACAAATCCTCTCATTACAACAAACAAAGCAGAAACACAGTGTCAATAAAAGCTGGATTGTGCAGTTTTGACAGATGAATTGATTAAAACGGGAGTTTTCACACACAGTGAGTTTGTGCTGAACTGACTGACAGCTTCAGTGTTTAGAAATGCTGCACCTTTTACTCAGGGTTTGTCTCATTTTATTCACTATTTGAAGAACAGTACAAACAGCACTTTTAAAATAAATTCATTGAAACAGTTTATTAAAAACAGTAGATCTGTGTGTAATATTTTCTCTGATCATTTATTATTTTATTGTGATTTTAAAACTACTTTTCTCATCACTACTTTTGTATTTGAAATAATGATCACAAATAATAATAAATGTTTCTATATATCGTGTATATATGATTGATCTCGTATCAGACGCATTCGGTTGAGTTGCGCAGCAGTAAAGCGCTTGATTGTTCGGTGATTATCTCTTCAGATAGCGAGCAGACAAACAACTATGACTGGGACTGTCATACAGATAACATTATAATGAGGACACTATTATAATAAAACGCTGTGAATGTTTAGAGTTTAGTTCTGTTTCTGCTCGTTGTTGTGTGAAGATCGCTTCCACAAAAGGAGTTCATTCAGAGACACACAGACACGTTCACTTCTGCGTTCAGGGGATTCTGTGCAGATAGATATAAGTCCTAATATTAATGCTATGCTGTATAAATAACGAAGCGTTTAATATAAGAGATAAATTATGAGTTATATCCCGTTTATTATAAACCTGCTATCAGATGCTTCATTAGTGGCCGGGTTTCTCGACAGCGATTGATCTGAGAGTTTAAGAGCGTTTTCTGAGAGTCATTTTACGATCTTTCGTGATTGTTTCACGTGTGTTTCTCAGAAATGCACTTAACACAATCGCAGTATCTGTGCTTTAAGAGCTGCTTAGAGTCGCTGTCCGTTTGTCAAGTGCTGAAATCTCATCTTATAGAGTGACTCGTGATTGTAGCACACGCTCGTTTACTGAAATGTTCATCTAATGCTGTGTTCAGACTCTGTCAGCAGATTGTCATTTGACTGACAGCTTCTGATCAATGTGGAAGCAGCCAAATATCTCCAAATGAAATGAAAACTCGGGTTTATCTTTGCAACAATACCCTTCAAAAGGCGTTCGGATGAAGAAAAAAAGAGGATAAAGGGGCTTGGATCAGATCGACTCAACTTGTGAATTCATCAGTAGTCAAGTGATCTCGGTCGAGCTTACACTCGGGGCTTTTCCATCACTTCTGATGGGAATCACTGACTAGCTGAAGTGATTTTCTCTCAATCCAGGCCGACGAGACACCGATATTGCCACACAGTGGCCACTTGTGCTTCTGCTGCGCTACACTGATGCCAAAAAGAATGGTACAGGAGAGTTTATTCCTCTGGGTTCAACCACAGCTGAGTCCATCACTACAGCACTAAAAGAGTGTCTTGCTGTCATCCTTCCAGAGGATCAGAAGAATAAACTCATCTCCCAAGCGTATGATGGAGCCAGTGATGAGGAGCGACACTGCAGGGGTTCAGAGGAAGATGAAGATGTGGACCCAAATGCCCATTACATCCACTGCTATGCACATCAGCTCAATCTGATCATGAAACAGGCCACTTCTCACAAACCCAAAGTCATCATCAAACAACATCATGCCACATGTGGACCTCCTCTATGCCAAACTCCAGAAGAAGGACACAGATTCAGTTCACATTTAGAGGAGCATCCAGCAGTTCCAGCAGGACATACAGAAGATCAGGTCACAGCTGTATTCCTCCTTTTGCATTTGTTATTATTATTATTATTATAATTATTACTCCTCCTTTGCAGAAATTCTCTCCATTCGCTGGTTGACCAAAGCAGTGAAGGTGTTTCTCAACCGAAGAGGTGGCGGTCATCAGTCCAGAGGTTCATGAACGGATCACAGCAGAGCTAAGTTTTTATTGCAGTCCATGTTAATCTGCAGGATTTCATAGAAAGCTATCAGAGGAAACTATCAGAAAGAGAAGTTCAGCTGCATTGATTCATTTACCCTCCACGGGCACTTGTCTTCTCATGTCTTTGATGATTTTATCATATTTGTGATTAAATATTGTAGTAAAGAGTAGATCTTTCAGTCAAAGACATATCTATATAATATAATAATAATAATAATAATACTAATAATAATACACATTTTCTCCCCTGCAGGGTGGCCACAGGTTCTTAAAAAGTGGTAAATGTAACTTGTTTATATCTGTAGACACGCTTTGATAGATGTGTGTGGGATTAATGGGAGGAGTATATCTTAATATTACTGAAATATTTAAGAAAACATATTGTAAAGTCATCAAAGGCGTGAGAAGATATTTAAAATTACCCATAGAAGCTAACAATTTTTTTTATCTATGTATGCATTTATTTATTTTGATAGCTCACTTTTTTTTACAATATAGCCAAAAGTGTCAATAATAAGGATCCAAGCACAGTGGCTTTTGTTGATGATACAGTTATACAATGGCCATGTCTCTTTTCTAATAAGAATCTTTAGGTGTCTCGTTTTAGAAATATTATTCCATTTAATACATTAACTTATTCTAATTTTATATTCACTTTCCTTCAATTGGGCATATATTCAGTCATAGTTGGCAACATATGTTTTCAATATCATTTGGATATAAAAATATTAATGATAGTATGTATTTTTGTATTCTAAAGACACAGTCTTTAAATAGTGATCTAAAAGAGTTTGTTGTGTGATTTCCTCTAGTGGACAACATTAGTATTACAGCCTTCATCTCTGTTAGCTCCCCGAGCAGCAGAAATTCATCAAACTTGACTTATTTACTCAGAATGTCTTGTCCATGTGTATGAATTTCTGAGAATTTATGGATCCAAACTAGGGCTGGGACAACGCGTCGAGGTCATCGATGACGTCGACGCAAAAAAATACATCGACGCAAAATATGCGCATCGACCTGTTTTTATTTCTCTAAAAAACGTTTGCAAAACGTTTACTTTATGTGCGCTGAATATACGCGATGGCCGGATCAACATTCTGTCCAACGTTATATAACCAATCCAGGGGTTTTTCTGCATTGATCTTTTTTTTTTTGGCGGCTGTCAAAGCCTTATTTGCGCTGACAGGGCGCGTACGAGAGAGAGCCCCGGCTGCGCGCGCACACTCACAGTCTTCAAACAACACGAGCGCTTCTTGCTCTCTCTCTCCCTTGTGCATATTAATCAAAATCATTAAACACGATAGAAAAAGGGCGAAACATCAAAGCTTCACGCGCGCTCACGCACTCACAGTCTTCAAACTACAGGAGCGCTGTCTTGCTCTCTCTCTCTCTTTCTCTCTCTCCCTTGTGCATATTAATCAAAATCATTAAACACGATAGAAAAAGGGCGAAACACCAAAGTTTCACGCGCGCTCGCACACTCACAGTCTTCAAACTACGCGAGCGCCATCTTGCTCTCTCTCTCTCTTTCTCTCTCTCCCTTGTGCATATTAATCAAAATCATTAGAAACGATAGAAAAAGGGCGGAACGCCAAAGTTTAACGTGGAACATTCGGAGATTTAGTTTTCTCTCCATGACAGGCTGCTGGCTCCCACTGTTAATTTTTATTTATTTATTTTTTTGTAAAAGCACTCTCTGTATTAGCTTAAAGCCCTCAAGTTTACATTGGTTACTCTATTCTTTCAATTGCTCTAAACAAGTATTTTGGGTGACCTTTTTTATTGAATGCTAGACATCAAGTTGTTGTTATTTTCATCTGAAAGAAGAACTTTTTTTCAGTAAGCTAGGCCCTATGTGTTCAGTAAGCTATGTGTTTTCAAGGCTGCAAGGTTTTATTGAATGCTATCTCTATACAAGTGCAAAGTAATGCATTCTTAGTCAGTCTTTTATATTGTAATTTTAAGAGCAATAAACATATATTGCAATGTTAAGGAATTCATGTTTTTTTCATTCAGATATGTAAATCAACATGTATAAATTGTTAGTAGTCAATTAATGGGGAGATAATCGAAATCGAATCGGTCTGAAAAAATTAATCGTTAGATTAATCGATGCATCGAAAAAATAATCGCTAGATTAATCGTTTAAAAAATAATCGTTTATCCCAGCCCTAATCCAAACACTGACACTGATCTCTCATAATCACCTGATAAATGGATATTTACTGTCCTGCGTTACTAACAGTTTAGTTTTTCATTTTGTGCAATGCCTCTTCAGTCCCTTCTGTTTCTTCTGCAGTGGAAAGATCAGTTTTGTAGATAGTTTTTGTTTTATAGGATTGGTAACAGCCCTATATTGTCTTATATTAAGTGAAATTATTAATAAAATGTAAATGTAATAGAATTTGATATGAAAGATGATGCATGCATTTAATTACGGTTAGGGAAAATGCCCTTTGAATAGGTTAAAAATGACATGGAAATCAATTTAAATAAATTTTTGTATGCAGTTTTAAGTCATATACTGTAAAACAATTTTCCAACAACAAAATCATGGCCAGTGAAAATGATAGCAATGCTAGTAGATTTGGAAAAATTGTTAATGTCAAGTATATATCCCAGGGAGTCGATGTACAGAAATAAAATGTAGGAATATTCTTTTTATTTTTTAGCATATTTAGTCAACCTTATCCTATTATAAGTTTCAGTGACTAAAATTTAGTTTCATTTTATTCAATGAAAAATTTACGTTAAAGCAATAAGATTATAATGAATCACACAGCAGTATTAATTTTGGCAGCCATTTTTAATTTAGTCTTAGTTTTACTCAAATGTAAATTTCAACTCAATGAAATGTATGTCCATTTTAGTCAGGTTGCAGTCAATGAAATCTTAGTCACATTTTCGTCATGCTGTATAATGGTTAAACTGATAATCGTAATGTTTGTTGTTCTTTGAGAAATGTACTTTTGTGTTTCAGGTATTGCTCTTTCACCAGTAAACACAAAACAATAGAAGGTGGACTCATACACATGGTTTATTTGATCTCATGTAATGTGCTAATTTATTAGACTTTTTATTATATAAAATAACACCATAGACTTATGCACTCAGTCTGTCTACATTATAAAAACTGGTGAAACAAAGAATAATATTATAACAGTGAAATTCCTAATAGTTATTACATGATTCCAAATGTCAGTAGCCTTTTTCTGTATTAAAACAGCAGCGGTTGAGTAAGTGTTTTTGCGCTTGTCACATCAGATTCGTTCAAAGACCTCGTCATGAAGAAAAACTTACTACTTTTGGGAAAGGACATATGGAACAAGGATGAAATTCAGGGGTGTTCATGTCAAAAAGAAAATGTTGGACACCAGCAACGAGGTGGAGGCTAAAAAAGTGGATATGAATAAGTCTTTATGTAATATTGACAGCTTTATGTCATAGTGATAGTAATCTCTTAATTTTCCAGAAGATATGCTAAATGTAAAATTGATTCCATGCATGTCATATTAAATATGAGTCCCTAATTACACTCTGTACCTCAGGTAGTTCACAACTGTGCTCATTTTGAGAACAAAAAAAACAAACACAGATACATTATCATGCTCATTTTTAAAATCCTGTCTTGAGGTTACTTCGTTTTTCTCTATTTGTACTCAAATTTGGGTATTGTACGCATTCTGGAACAATAAACACTATATATGTTTCATTCATAGTCGAAGCTATAGAGACCTCTCTCATGCAGAAAGTCCACAAGTAAGACTTCAACAAGTTAAAAAAATAAAATCAATCCAGTATTTTTTCATCAAAGAATATGAAGTTATGAGTTTCATAAAAGATATGCAGCATTTTTATTTACACTGTTCTAATCACATAAAGCTTACAAATAAAGTGTGTCATTCTGCCATCTCCAGCAAAGCAGTAATCTCAGATATTACAGTAAATGATCAAATAAATCTTTGGCCAGACAACGATTCATTGTGACTGCTGCCAAAATATTTTCAAATCAGAAAAAACAATCTGCATCAAATTTCAGTAAATCAGCATGATGAAAATTTGCATTTTTTATGTACACAAATTGTTTCTCTCTTGATTTTCACACATCTCTTATAATATATATATATATATATTGGTTTTCTCCAAAGGTTTTTTCTACATCATCTGATGGTGTTTGTGCCCCCTTGGTTTAGGTAGTCAGGGACAATTTCCATTTAGCAGTATTGTTGATTTGACTGCTCTAACACTATTAGATGAGAAATACTTGAAAATAATTGTGCTGAATAATGGCACTACTCTCTTATTATAACTGAAGTGAACATTTTTCTTTTACAGTTACTGCTTTTTTGTGTTTTTAAGCCTTGCCAATTTAAACAGTCAAGTGCAAGATGTAAAAGAGAAGTCAATGACGTAGTTGCACTTTGTGAGATGTTTTATTTGCACGCACATCTGAGGCATGTACATAAAGCCAGGTGTCAGCAAGCCCACAACTCACAAATTTAGTTCACTTACACGCATTTTCTTGTTCTTGAATGAACAAATACACACACATTTATGTTGAAATGCTTGTCTTGTTGACTAGTACTCACAATCAATTATGCCTGAAGTAAACAATGAGGCTATGTATTGGCAACAAAGTCACGATACACAATGACACATATTTGACAAAAACATGTCTGTCATATGAGAATTTTAAATGCCAGTAAAATTTGACAAATCGTTCCCCCAAATACTTAATGTTGTCTTTTTTCTTTGATTTATTTTTTAAAATATTTATTTCTGGCCATTGTATGCCTTTAATTGGAAATGACGTTTAGAATAGACAGACAAGCTTTGGGTGAAGAGAGAGGAAAGCGGGATTGGCAAAGAACGATGATCCGGGATGAGTGCAGTGGCTCTGTATGTCAGCGCAGTAACCGTGTGTTTTTATTATTATTATTCTATGTCTCATACACATACGTTTGCATATGTAAAAATAATAATAGCCTAACTGAAACTGCAGCAAGTGATTGTCTGTCACTTTAAGACTGAATGCAAGGATTCTGTTCACAGCTTAATGTGCTCTTTTTATTTTTTGTACATTACTTGAATGATCGTTAGCAGCAAAAAAAAAAAAGACCATTTAAAGCAAAGAAACAGAATCCTGCACTGTAATTGTTTAATTTCATTTGCAATTTTTCATGATTGCTTGAAGGAAAATTAAAAAGTAATTCAATTACTTGCACAGCCCTATCTTTTATGTCATTGAATTTAATTTGAGAAACCTTGCACTTCTTAAAGTTCACCAAAAATGAAAACTTCTGTCGCTAATTCCTTCCCCTCATGTAAACATGCTGCGTAACTAGTGTGTGTTTTGCTGCATGTTTGACTTTCAGGAATATGCTGTTTATGTTCACAGAAAAAAGATCTTCATTTCTGTTCCAAACATGAACCAAGGTCTTCGGGGTTTGAGACGATATGAGGTTGAGTAATTAATGAAACATGTTTCTATTACTTTTTATTTATGTCATTACATTGATTTTGGGTGGGACCAGTGAATTTTTGGCAGGCCAAGTAAGAATTTGAAGCATTGGCCCAAGCAGGGCAGTAGCAAAAGTCCTTAGCATTAAGGCCTACAGCTGTTTTACAGTGGAATTTAAATTTGAGTTTCTTTCCTGACTTTTTTTATTGTAACAAACATGTCAACGTGATATGTGACTTTAATGAAAAGTGGAAATGTTCTTTTATTTTATTGGCTGTTTGCAGATAAAAGCCAAAAATGCTGTCTCAAATGGATGAAGAAATCATGACATCCCTTCGTGGTAGGTATTCAGGTTGGCATTGGAGGGATTGACATTACAAATCCCACAATACGCATGACTGCCCTGCACTGAACATTAGTACCAGTATTTCTGTAATGCTGGCCAGCTTTTACATGTCATCCATCTGTCCAGTGCCACAGATGCACAAAACAAAGGTGTTCCCCTTTATTGTCACATAGAGCTCCCAGAAATGATTAAATGAATGAAGGAGTGTGTGCAGTGTGTCCCTCATCAGGAATGTCTTCCTCTAGTACTGTGCCCAGTGAGATTGAAATGGTGTGAGACCCATAGTTAATTCATAGATGTTTAGAATGCAGAATCTCTACCTTTTAACTTCATGGTAAAATGGATCAATATTAAAGTCATCCATCTGTAATTAATTGAGTCCCTTTCACATTTAATTGCCTTTAAATGGCTTCAAATTGATTGAACGATTAAAACAAACCAAATGAAATGACAGTTCAGCACTGTAAGGCTACAAGAGTAACCACTAATTTTAACTCCATAGTGAAACTTACAGACTACATTGTTTTCCCCCAAAAAGCTTGTTTTATGCACTTTACTGTAATATTGGGATAAAATGTATTCCTCATAGATACATCTCCCTAATATGTATTACTTTGTCAGTTGAGTCTCTCTTTCTCTCTCCCTGCTGCTCTTTATTCAGCAGTCTTTGGCTGAAAGTGCAGTCAGTGTTTTCTGAAGAGGGTCTTCCAGCAGCTGAACAGATCTCACAGGACCATTTCTGCCCAAGAGCTGGCTGTTCTGGAGACCACCCTAACAGGAAAATCTGTGAGAGGGCCCCCCAAAAACAGCTGGATGTTGAAAAAGTTCAGGCCATAACAGGTCTGCAATTTTGAGCTAATTTTGTGTCTGGAAAATTGTTACTGAAAATGTTAATTGTACAGTAGCAGGATTGCATTGCATTGCAGGATTGAGTATTGTAATCAATTTCATGTTTTGATTTTGATTCAAGCTTGCCATTTAGTTCAAATTATGATTCAGTTGTATATAGATTAATTTGAATATTTATTTTGGACAGCAATGAAAAGTTTTGTAAAGAATTTGAGAGAGACTTCTTCTTAAAAGTTAAAAAGCAGAAAGCTAATTGCTATTTACTGAATAGAAGGGATGCTTTAATGATTCATTGTTTTGATATATTACATTATGTTCGGCCTATATTATAAACCTAATCAATAATTGACCTTGTGTTTTTAGTGGAGTCACTTTTGCTCAACAAGGCTGTATTTATTTGATCAAAATACAGAAAGGAAATAAAACTCTTAGGCTAATGCAGTTTCTAATATTGGTTTTCTAATTTAATATATTTTAAAATATAGTGTATTCCTGTAAAGCAAAGCTGTATTTTCAGCATCATTCCTCCAGTCTTCAGTGTCACATGATCTTCAGAAATCATGAAAATATGATGATTTATTATCAGTGTTGAAACTGTTGTGCTGCTTAATATTTTAATCATTGATTATGCTAATAAAAAGTAAAAAAGAACAGCATTGATTAAAAACATAAATATTTTCTAACACTTCACTATAATTTTTTTATCCATTTAACACATCCTTGCTGAATAAAAGTATTAATTAAAAAAAATAAATAAATAAGAAAGAAAAAATGTACTGACCCCAAACATAGTTTGAATAGTTGTGTATATTGTAACACAAAATTTCAATTTTGAATAAACCCTGTTCTTTTGAACCTTTTATTTCTCAAATAATCCTGAAATAATGTTTTTCCAACATTATAAATTAGCATTTTAGAATGATTTCTGAAGGATCATGTGACACGGAAAATTCAGCTTTGCTTCACAGGAATAAATTATATTTTAAAGTATATTAAAATAGAAAACTTTTATTTTAAATGGCAAAAAATATTTCACAATATTATTTTGTGAAATAATATTCAGTATTATAGATACAGCCTTGATAAACCTAAGAAACCTCTTTAAAAACTTTACTGAACTTTCTCAGGTAACTTAAAATGTAGATAATTTAGTTATATCAAGGGTCAAATCAAATATAAAGAGCACATTAGAGTTAAAAGCTACACATGTTTTTGTGCATGCACTGTTCAGGTCTGGTATAAAGAATGGTTTTGCTCAGGTGGCTGAAATGTTCCACTAATAGAGAAATGCTTCAGATGGTAGTTATCATGTCAGCCAGTATTGTGGTGCATCCAAAGACATCCATCTATAAATGTCATCCCCGTGCAGAGACCTTTTGTACTTCTTGCAGATGTATTTTCTTTTATTTCTTTGACTTTGGGGACTGTGTTTCCAATAGAATTTCTAACCTCTCTTTTTTGAGCATTAATAAAATAAAATAATCAAATTATTTTGTAAAGTGTTTTTCACAATACATGCCATTTCAAAGCAGCCTTATAGAAAATGTGCATGTCTCTATTACAATTTAGTCTGATCTATAATATAAATATACTTTTCAACTTGAATGAGGTTGTGTGATTTGATTTATATTGTGATGTTTCTTCTCTTGTAAACTCTGTTTGATTAACACGCTGGAAGCAATATTGACATTTCCTCACTGCTATTCACGATGTACTTTTATTAAGTATTTTGGGTGTAATACATTATGTTTACTGTCTGATGTAGTGGAAAGTAAAAGTTGTATGAACATGTCCTCTGACCTTCCCTATTTTACTTTGTTAACAGACTGTTTCCACACACAAGAAGAACTGAAGTTTGCTTGAGGTCTTGGAGTCTTCACTGATGAGCTGATGAGTTGAATCAGGTGTGTTTGATCCGGGACACATCTCAAATGTGCAGTGTTGGGCTTCTCCAGGACCAGGATTGGGAACCACTGCCTTATGGGACACACTTAAGAGTTTACAGAGATTATTATTTTTTTACTTTCAACTTTGCATTTTAAAAGAAACTTCTAAATGTCTTTTCAATAGTCCCTATTAAAGATGACAATTTAATTTGTGGTGCTTCTAATTAAGTGATAAAAAGCAGTTGCAAATGATGTACAAAATAAATATACTTTTCTGTGCACCGAGAAAACGTGCAACACTTTGTTTTACTAACAAAATTATTCTCAATATCTAATTATTATTATGAATATTTCACATACATTGGAAAGGTTTCTGTGAAGAACTAAGTGTTGTATAGTGATCAGAAGTAAAATGAAAAGTGTCAGTAAAATAAATAATGTTTAATTTTTATAAATCTATGATTGTTGCTTTATTAAATAGTTAATGTATCCCTCAAGACATCTTAGTGTAAGCTTGTATAATACAGACTAGTATCTCAGTCTGTTACAGACATTACAAGCAATATGTTGTGGTCTTTCGACCAATCTTGTGTTGAGGTCTGAAGTTAGACACATGGTAAATGTGGTGGCACCGTGTCAGAAACGTTGTCGGATATTGCATAAATGACATAAATTAAGGAGATTACATTAATAAAACTGCATTCTGTCTCTCTTGAATTAAAACTCAATGGTCAATGTGTGGATGAACTGAAATCCCATGAGCTTTAATAGGACTATTCTCCATCACATAATTGTGTTGTTAAAAGCCAGGAATGACATGCTAACTGTCCATGCTAGAAGGCCTTCATCTTGCATTATCCAGCAGATTCATCAAGGTATGATGCTACGCCTTCAGTTATGAATACAAAGCTTTTCATCACTTTTCTCAGTTTTTAAGATTGCAAAGTGAAAACCCTTGTTCATCTTTTATTTCTGACCCCAGACTCTCAAGAGGATTTGAGCAGTGAACGAGGGTGTGCTTCAGTGGGTACATGATGTCAGACAGTGGGCTACTGAGGGGACAGTATTTTACAGACAGTCATCGAAGTAGTTTACTATTGCAGTCTGCTAATCATGTGTAGAACTGAGAATCTGTGCCATGCAGGAGAATTAAGGAAGGACTTGTCTTCCTGTTTTGCTTGCTATAAACTTGTGGGCTTGTAACTCCACTGAGACTGTAAACACTGATTTGGGGCTCTAGATTATCTTAAAATTGGTATTGAAACTCTTTTAAGGCTGAGCCTAAAAAACATCATAATCATTTACTTGTATTGCATTGTTTTGAGAGAAAATATAAATATTGATGTTTGGTTCTGCACTTTCAAATAATCAAATTATAAAAAAGAATGTTTATTTTAATTTCTCCATTTATCTTGCTGACTGCTACACTAAGGATTGACTCCCTTATTCTTTATGAGGACAAGTCATTTTGAGCACGAGGTCTTCATCAGGCTACAGCTCTTGTGAGATGACTGAGGTATTTAAAGCTCTTAATCAGCTGAGTAGTTCTTGAAATAAAGAACAAGGGAGACAATCTTTAGTGTGTGTTGGTGTCTTACTAACGTCTTATTCCTTAATAAGCAGACTTTTTACATATGTGCACCCGACACCAGGTTTTGGGAGGTACATACACTACTTGTGTTTTGTCTGCTGTTCAGAATGTACAGGTCAGATTTGTATTGTAGAGATGTTATTTATGTGATTTCAGAATCCAGCAACATCCTCACCAAGAAGAAGAGTTTGATGCGTACATGTCAAAAGTGTGTCTTGAAGAGGAAAGAATGATTGTGATGAGGGAGATGAGACAGCACTGCACCGAGCTCAGAAAGATGGCTGGGAACATCAGGGCAATGACATCAGAAATGAACTTTTGTTACACCTTCTTGTGTGTGAAGCTTTTGGGGGACTGGGTTCCTACCCAGCCACTGTTATATGTCCTTTTCATGAACGTAGTCATTTGATTAATGTGTATTTTTTATTTTATTTTTTCTAGGTCAGAATTTGAAAAAAGAGAAAAAAAGGTGGCCACAAAAGTAAAAAGTCAACAACAAAAAAATAAATAAATAAATAAAAAACAGCCAAATGGCTGGGCCTAGACACTTGGAATTGTTTTTTATAATTAGGGCTACAAAAGTCTCCATTAAGCACAAGTTAGTTTCAGGATTTTTATTTGTTTCTCAAATTACTTTGTCCTTTAGTGATTAAAAAGTCATGAATCAATTGAATGATCAGAGAATAAATCAAATAAATCACAGTATCATTACAGATATGAGGAGCCTTCAAATCAGCAACAGTTAAATATGGCAGGCTACGATATATGTAATTAAAGTAATTAAAACAAGTTTAATTACAAGTGTAACTGTAACATGATTGCTCAGAAATATAAATATAATCCAGCACATTACCTTGTTAATGGAAAGACGTCTGTTTGCAGTAATCTTAGTAAAAGTGATCTACAGTAATAACAGTGTCATCTGAAGAGGAAGGGGATCCAGGGAAAGTCACAAACGCTATGCCATAATGACACAAGACACATATGTACAATATTTTATGAGCTCACTTACAACAGCTTTTAAACCTTTTTATTGGTATAAAGTGCACGGTGCAAATGGACAGACTTGAAAGTTATAATTATTTTAAATGACGGTATCATTATTTGACACTGTTCAGTAGTTTTATATACATTTGAAACATTTACTCGATTATTTCACATGTAAAATAGCTTTGTATAAAGATGTCGTAACAGGTTGTCAGTTAATTGCCAAGGCATTTCCAGAGTTTGATATAGATGAAATGTGTATCCAAAATATGTGATAAATAAAGACAAGTTAAGGATCAACCACTATGAATATGTTTATTTATTTTATGAGACCATTCTCTGAACAAACTCCCAGATACATTTTATGTCTTACACTTTGTGTCTGAAAATTAAGAAAAAAACATAATTTCTAAAAAAAACAGTATGATGACAACTCATAAACCCACTCAAAAGTGTTAACAACTGATGTGTGAAACGAACAAACAAATTATTATTTATTATTACAACAGAGGAAAATAATATACAATTATAGTTGTTTCAACTTTGCTATGCAAGTTCAAAATAAAGTGAACTCAGTAGTGAGCATTCACTTATCCCCATTAGTGGGTTCAACGTAGTAATTTCAATTAAGCTATGTCTTTGAATTAGTGTTTCAAGTTAAGATGATCTAAAAGAATGTTTTGTTTTAACTTAATTATAAAAAGACATTTTTTTTTTCAAATTAAAACCAATGTTAAGCTAATACAAGCTATACATAAACACTTCAATCATCTCAAACTTGCAATCAATACTTTTTTTGGTACCAAACTTCAGTTGGGTGCAGGTCACATAATGAGGCTAAGTGGGTTGTGCACAATCATGGGGAAGACTGCTGGTCTGACATTTGTCCAGAAGACAATCATTGACACCCTTCACAAGGAGGGTAAGCCCCAAACATTCATTGCCAAAGAAACTTGTTCACGCCAACCCGACTCATCTTGTATGATGGAAAGATTAGGCACCCCCACAGCAACAACGCCAGTGTACATTGAACTCAATTTGAGTCAAATTTAACACTCTTGAAATGTATATATGACTCCCTCCGTTTTGGGAGTTAAAATAACACTTTCGAAAGTGTGAAATATGTACATTTTAAGACTGAAAGAGTTTATTTGTAAATCCAGCATGGTGTTGAAATGTACTCTGTGCGTAATGTACATATTTCACACTTCTGAAAGTGTTATTCTAACTCCGAAACGGAGGGAGTCATATATACATTTCAGGAGTGTTAAAATTGAGTTAATTGTGTGGTGTTCAGGTTCAGGAGTTCAATGTTCAAGTAAAAAAATAAAATACATACATACATACATACATACATATATATAAAATAATCCACAAATCAATGCGTGTTTACAATTATTTATTTAAATTGAAACATTGTAACTCTTTATCCCTGCACAAAAATGTCTTCACATTCAGTGTTTTCAATACATTTAAACATATTCTTAAAAAAATGAAAACATATAGTCAAAGCAAATCAGTATAAAAGCAAGTCAAAGCAAATCAGTGCAAAATCTTATTTTGTCAATATGTATTTTGAATTTTATTAGGTTTATAGTGCTTACATTTATCTGCTTAAACCACAGCATCTCATTCATTACCATGAGAGCTGAATGCAGGGTCGTACTTAGCTGATGCGAAGGTGCAAAGTAGAGCGCATCCCGGGGTGGCATTCAGTCAGTTTACCCCCTCAAGTGCGGAGTCCGTTGCGACCGCACCAGTTACACCCCCTAAGGACGGCGCTGGCTGAATGTATGTTACTCATCACTGAACAAAGTCTGTGCCAATGGCGTTTGGACCTCGGTTTTTTTTTTTTTTTTAGGACGACAAGACGTGGTTCTCTGCAGTTTCCAGCTAAGCAAATCCGCTCCCACTTGCAGCATCACAAAAGTGCTCCTATAATCATTTCACATCCATTTATCAAAGCTTTTATAACAAGTGAAATGTCAGAGACAAGTATCAATTACAATACAATAATAGTTTACTCAAAACATTTACCCCAAAATGTTGTCAATCTTCATGTGGTTCCAATCCTGTATGACATACGTGTCTTACATGTCTGTGGAATGGCATGAGTATAAGTAAATAACAATTCAGGTGAACAATTTGTTTTAAGGGTTATTTCACCCCCCCCAAAAAATAAAAATGATGTCATCTTTATTTACCTGACTGCTGGTCTCTGTGCATGAATGTGCGTTGTGACCAATCAAGATGAATAAAAACACAAAATAAAATACAATCTATGTGCTTTTTTCTCTGAGGTAAATACATCTGTTGTGCTCGTCTGCAACAGGAAGTGATCAACGTTCATCTGTCAGCTGTCATGACAACCGAAGCTCCAGTCCAGAGTCAGTGAAGAAATTACACATTTTTGGGATTTCCTTTAGTTTTTTATGTAATATTTTTATGAATCTTGATTTTTTTTCAGAACTTGTGTGCAATTCAGTGTGAACTGAACGAATAGTGTCTCATGAGCACACAGTTCATGCACAGAGACCAACAATCAACGTCAGGATGTTTGTTAAATAATATGCAAAAAGTTCAGTATGTTTCTCACCAAACCTTATTGTATACACACACAACACTTGGAATATACATCACATGAGACATAAGACCACTCTGTTATACTTTGGCTTCTATTTTAAACAGCTTGATGTTATTCGCCATAGACTGACATTATATGGACAAGCATAATTCGGGACATTTTATTTGAAATCTTCTTTTGTGATATGACATAAGACAAACTTCAAGGGTAAGTAGATGATTATTTAAAATTTTGGGGTAAACCATAACCCTTTAAGGAAAAGCATTTAACCCACTGTAAAAATATAGATTTTTGTTTTAAAAAGATATTCGTCTTACTGGAAAATAGTTGTGGTTCCTGAATTCCATGTTGATCTCAATGCGCTGAGGCAGGGCTCCGTCTATCAGAATGAATGCACATAAATGGGACAGCACATAAATAAATGACAGTACAAGCATACCAAAAAAATCAATCTAATTTGTAGTTCATGCTACCCACGTGTCATACGCCAAGTCTTGTGAGGGCACAAATTCACTTTGAATGGTGAACAGTTTAACTCATGCAGTATAGAGAGTTTGAGGACCGTATATTGAAGTTATTTACAAATATATACAAATGAATATATATATGAAAATATATGAATATATGAAACAAACACATACACACACACACATACATATGTGTGTGGTGTGTGTGTGTGTGTGTGTGTAAAAAT